>NW_026591918.1:8312474-8356300 GCF_907164565.1 Psammomys obesus | reverse complement strand
AGATAGATAGATAGATAGATAGATAGATAGATAGATAGATAGATAGATAGATAGTTAGTTAGTTAGTTAGTTAGTTAGAGGATAAAATAAAAATTCACTCCAACATCCTTACCTTTACAAAAAAGAAACTGAACCTCTCTCTAACGAAACAGTGCATTGAGAAAAGGCAAACTCCTTCCAGTCACAGAAAACCCAGAATTGGTTTGTGCTCTAAACACTTAGACATGTTCTCATTTCATTTTCACAAGTTTAACGCAAGCATTATATAGTAATAGGTTTATAACTAGAAAGCCAAGGTTCTGGCAAAACCAAAAAACCTACTCAGAATTCAAGTCTGACTCTAAAACACAAGCATCTCCCATATGCTATTTCAGTTATTTCCAACCATGACTGAGAATAACACAGTACAAACATGCTTTTCTATATCCTATGCACACAAATGACTTCCCTACTCCAAGAGTTTTCAGAGTATAACCACTACAAAACAGTATCTCCTGAAATTTACAATAAACTCATCCGTTCTCTTATCTCACAAGTGTTTACTAAAAATCACCAATGTAAAATGAAGCACATTTCCTAAAATGCATTTATACCTTAAATAATTTCTCTTACTCCTATTGTTTATAGAAAGGTTTTTTTTTGTTGTTGTTGTTTTTGTTTGTTTGTTTTGATTTGTTTTGTTTTGGGAGTTCTAAGACACAGAAAAAGAATTCAAGAGTTGAGTATGATAAAGAAAAGGTTTTAATATTTATTTTTACTAACCTGTAGAAATTAAAGATTTTCTTCAAGTGTAGGCAACAAATCAGTAACATTAGCAGTAACTGTAACTTTCCCACCACAGATCATAGATAATCATATAACACTATAGATAATATGTAACTGGTATTAGGATATGAAAAACAGCTCAATTGTAAAGTGCTTGACAACATACAAAGACCCTATCTTTAAACAAAAACACTGCAAAATACACATGCAATAAAAATAGAAGCAAAGATATGATTACTACCAAGATCACTAAATAAAACTGGAAAACTAACGAGTGTATAAACTGGACAGAAAAAAGGCAATGAAACCTTTGAAAGATCATAATTCCTCAATTATCAAATAAAAACATATTAAAATGGTTAAATTCTGAAAAAAATACTAACAAAACACAAAAAAACTTTGTTGTAAAAAAACTACAAATATAGCTGGGTGTGGTGGGGCACGACTATAATCTCAGCTCTCTGGGAGGCAGAGGCAGGCATATTTCTGTGAGTTCAAACCCAGACTGGTCTACAAAGAAAATCCAGGCCTCAGAGAAATCCTGTCTCAAAAAACAAAAAACAAACAAACAACAACAACAAAAAATTCCCAACCCTAAACCACAGCTGTGTTAAGAAAGCACCTGAAAGAACAATCAACTAAAAACTTGCTCTGTGAATGGCTGTGCTGGGGCCTGTTATTATAATGATGGCAAAACCATATTTTTTCATCTCTTTTCATTGGTAAGCCTTAAACAGAGACAGGACAACCCACTCATAAAACTTGCTGGGTTATAATGTCTACATTTCAATGATTTCTACTCATAAGTGATAAGTATAGTCATTACCCTCTAAATGAAAAAACCTATTCCATAGAGAGCATAAAAAAAGGTGGGGGTGGAGACGGGGGGTAGGGTTGGAGAGATGGCTCAGAGGTTAAGAACACTGGCTATTGTTCCAAAGGTCCTTAGTTCAATTCCCACAACCACATGGTGGCTCATAACCACCTATAATGAGATCTGGTGCCCTCTTCTGGCCTATAGGCATACAGACAGGCAGAATACTGTATGAATGAATGAATGAATGAATGAATGAATGAATGAATGAATGAATGAATAAGTAAATCTAAAAACAAAACAGATAGCCCTAAAACAGCTAAAATAACACGTTGGGTACAATCAGTGATATGAGCAGCTGAGTTGTTCAAACCTGCCCAGAGAAAAGCTTTCTGCTAAATTTACTTTTCTACCAAAAAAAAAAAAAAAAGATATGATATTAAATACAAGAACTGTGCCACCAGTTCTTATATAATCCAGACAATAGGTTCCCCATGGAGTCTTGAATTTATTCAAAATGAAACAAGCATTCACTGTACAGAAGCATTAATCCAAGTGCAAAACAAATTTCACCTATGATGACTCACCAGCGGCTTATCATATCTAAAAACAACAGTTTTCTCATTTAAAGCATATTCATTATTTTCACTATAAGGATAAACAAATAAATCCTTAAATGTATAATTTGTCATGTATCAGCATCCTCACAAATTACTGAAGCATAGATAGATAGGTAGAGATAGATAGATGTGACTGGTTTTAGACTATAAGTAAAAAATTTATCTCTTCCTGTAAATAACTTGTATTTGACAGAACTGGGTATGCATGTTAGTTGTTAGTTTGCCTAGCATACACAAAACTCTGGTTTGAATCCCCAGCACTATAATCAGGATGCGGTGGCTATAATCCTAACACTAAGAAGATAGAAGCAAAATGAGTAGAAAGTCAGGGTCACAGTGATTTGGTGCCATCTGGACTACAACATTGTCCCCAAGAAGGAGACCAAAAACAAACAAACAAACAAAAAAACTGTTGCTGTTTTTATTTTGTGGTTGTTTTTACTAGTACTGTATTTTGAAATAGTAAGAGTCTAGCTGGACATAATGGCTCACATCTTTTTTTAAGATTTACTTATTTGTTGTGTTTACAGTATTCTACCTGCCTGCCTACAAGAGGGCACTAGATCACATTATAGATGGTGGTTGTGAGCCACTATGTGGTTGCTGGGAATTGAATTTAGAACCTCTGGAAGAGCAGCCAGTGCTCTTAACCTCTGAGCCATTTTTCCAGCCCTTGGCTCACATCTTTAATCCTAGGCACTCAAGAAGCAGAGGCAGGCAGGTATCTGAATTTGAGGCCAGTTAAGTCTACAAAGTGAGTTGGAAGGAAGGAAAAAAATAAAGGTAGAAAGGGAAGAAGAGAGGAAGGGGAGGTAGAAGGAGAGAGAGAATAGAAGCAGTAAGAGTATAGAACTGATTTTTTTAAATTATAAATTCTAATAATTAGTAGTGGTTTTAAATTATATCAATATTTTACACATTCTAAGAAATTATTAGAAGTTGAGTATCTGTTCATCTGAAGTTCATCTGGGATCAGAAGTGTTTTAAATTTCGAATTCTAGAGTATTTGCATAGACTGCCAGTGAGCATCCCTAATGAACAATTTAAATTAGAAATGCTCAGTGTGTATAACTAAGTATATTACTATATTTACTCTTGCCAAAATGCTCTCATCATCCTGTTACTTTTAGATAATAACCACTTTAATTACTTTAAGAAGGAACACTATTTATAAAGGTTCTTCTTTAAATAAACTGACATTTGATGATCACGGTACCAAGCACAATGCAACATATTCCATTCACCCCATCAACATCTGAAACACTCCCACTTCAAGGTCAAGGAAAGGAGATCTGATGAAATTGTATAATTTACATACAACTCATAAATGAAAGACAAATTCAAATCCTAAATTCTTTTGCAACCAAACTAATCTATTAGCAATCCAAAAAACAAACAAACACACAAACAAAGAACATGAAAGGCTTTGTTTTTTCTAAAATGGATTTTCTCATTGTCTCTTATTTCCTCTCAAACATTTTACTGTATGTTCCACTGCCTCAATATAAGAAAGAAGAAAGAAGACATAAGTAGCTACAGAAGTCCTTAGAACTCAAACCAATGAATCAGTTGACAAAAACTAATAAACATACCTGGGCACTGTTCTTGGTAATAGGTTTTCCATTGTAAAAAGCTCTAAAGAACAACAGTACATCTAGTGTATGTTAGGCCTTGCCCAGCTATGCTACATTCATTATACCCATATCACAGAATCAAGCGTCACTAGGGTCTACTCTGGGTTCTTTCAGCATTGGACCCTTTTTTGGTTTGTAGTTCAGTTTTGTTTCTTACATTCATGTATGTGTGTGTGTGTGCATTTGCATTTGTGTGTGTGCTTGCAAAAGTGCATGCACACATGTGTACTTGTATGCACACGTATGGAAGTCAGAGGACAACTTGTGGGAGTTGGTTCTCTCCTTCTATCACGAGATCCTGAGATCAAACTCAGGTGTCAGGCTTGACACTGAGTACCTTTACCCACGAAGCCATCCCAACAGCCGAGGAGTGGACCCTCAAGGACAGGAAAGGCATGGGGCTTACATTTATAACACCAGTAATCTGAAGGCTGAGGCAGAAGGATCGCAAATTCAAGGCAAGACTGAGCAAGATTCTTTCTTTAAAGGAGGGGTGGAGATGGCCCTTAACCTATGTTGGCAGAGTGAAAATATGAATAAATATACAGTCAAGGCTAGGAATGTGGGTACTGTAGGGGTAGCAGCCCTTGACTGTCATGTTCAAGACCCTGAGTTTCATCCCTAGCATTGTAAAGAGAAGAGAAGAGAAGGAGAACACAATTAATATAAACTTTAATACAGTCTAGATTAGATTGATTTTAAAACTGTAAGACTATCCAAAAACATAAAAGCAACCCCATCTCAAAAGAGCTGTTTTAAAAGCTGAAACAATGCTGCAGTCGTAAAAATAAAAACAGACCTCTACATAGTCACTTCCTATAGTCATATTTTTAAATACTTAAAACTTTAGTGAATATATAATGGAATTTTACTGTATTTTAATGTGTGTTATATATAATATATATTATTTATATAATAATATTTTAAAAGACAGAATAACAAGTTGGTGTAGCTGTAAAGAAACAAAAACCTTCAAGGTATTCATAGGAAATATAAAATAATATGGACCCTCTGGTAAACAGTTTGACAATTCCTCAATAAAGTTAGCACACACATACCAATTCTACTTGCAACATTAACTAAAACATACATCCACACAGAAATCAGTACAGGAATATTCACAGCAACATTAATGATAACCGCCAAAAAGTAGTAACAACTCAAATGTTCATCCATTGAGAATGGATAAAATGTGATGATATATCCCTTCATCAGAATATTACCTAGTAATAAAAAGAAATGAAATACTGATATACACTAACTCCCATGGCATTCAAAAACATTATGCTAAATTAAAGAAGTCCACCAAGGAGATCACACATTATAAAATGTTACTTCTACAATATACCCAACACTGACAAGTGTAGACACAGAAATAGATAAGTGCTTATCAGAGCTGGGAAAGTAGAAAGAAATAAGAAGAAAATAACGGCTAATGAATATAAGGTTTCTTTTTAAATAATAAAATATTCTAAAGCTAAAGTATGGTGATGATCATACAACTCTGTAAGTGTATTTAAATACCTTTGTTTATTTTAAAGTAGATGTGCCTTTTCTAAAAATAAATAAATAAATAAATAAATAAATAAATAAATAAATAAATAAATAAATAAATAAAACCGAAACACTATTTTTGAAATAAGGGAAAAATAAAGCTTACAATTTATTCTTTTTTATTGTTCTTGTTTAGATGCAAAGAGATTTATTTCATCAGAAACAATGTGGTTAGCCTGATAGCACATGCCTTTAACTCCAGCACTCAGAAGGCTGAGGCAGGTGTGTTCTCTGTGAGGTCAGCCTGGTTTTTTTGGCCAGCCAGAGTTACATAGCAAGATCCTGTCTCAAAACAAACAAACAAACAAAAAACCCAAAAAAGCACATACAGTCAGGGCAGGGAACGCAGCTGAGTAGTGCAACAACTGCCTGACGTGTGTGATGCCCTGGGTTTGCTTCCCAGCACCACCACCAACAATGAAAGTTATTTTTTATTGTCTTTCTAGTACTTGCCATTCAACAGTAAAAGGAACAATTCAAACACTATTTAACGTGACAACACAGTCGTTTGTAAACTTAAAGGACTAAGTACAAAAAATCATTAGAACTTTAAACCCATACACCCACATCCCAAGTAGGTACAGCTGGATGGGTGTGAACGCAGCAGTCCCATGGATCAACCCAACACTCTGGAGTTACAATCACAGCCTTAGGTCACAATAGCACAACTTTCACAGATTGCCTCAAGACATGAGCAAGTCAATCCTGCTTTAGTGTAAAGTAGCAATAAACTTTTGTTGTTTGCTTCTTTAAGACAACAGAAATCAATGCATACTTAGTAATCAAGATGTGTAAGAACTAGACGATTAAAAAAGAAAGTTAATTCTGCAGAATCATGTAAATTCTAAGAAAAGGACCTTCCTTTATTTTTTTCACCACCTGTTGCAGTTGCTTTTGGCTGCTAGACCAGTGATTCTCAACCTGTGGGTCATGACAGCTTTGAGGATTGAAGAACTTTTTCACAGAAATTGCATGTCGGATGTCATGCCTATCAGATATTTACATTGTGATGATTTCATAACCATAACAACGTCAGTAATTTTACAGTCGGGGTCCCACAACAGGAGGAACTGTATTAAAGTTGTTGCAGCATTAGGAAGATTGAGGACCACTGCTCTAGACAAAACTCGAACTACTAAACAAAATCCCTTTTTCCTTCTTGCCCTGTAGCATAGCAGCCCCAGTTATCCCTTCTGTACCAAGCTCTACTACATTGATTCAAAAGAACAGCAAAAGCATGCTCGAATGCAGCCACTTCAATACTAAAAGAAAAAGCTCGCCTGTGTGGTGTCCTGATGCCTGGCCAAGATGCTTCTGACCCTTTCCTCTGCTTCATTTTCACAGTATGATGTTTCAGTTTAGCCTTGTTCAGCATTGTTTGCCTCGTTCACATTCCCTTACTCCCTCTTCATTCTGGCTTGTTTCTTCACTGGCATTGCAATTTGCCCAGATCACCAAGCCTATCACCAAATCCAACGTTTTCCCTCTTATAAGCTCTTCTTGCTCTGCTCTGCACAGCAATACAAACAGTAAACTTCAAGTCCCTAAGCATTTATCTCTGCTACTGTGACTCTACTCTCCTGGTTTTCTTTGTTCTTCCATAGCTAATTCCTCTGTTGCCTTTATTAAGATCTGACTCTAAAGGTTAGAATTCTACAGGGTTTGGTATTGAGTTCATTTGGAGGGGGGGGGGAGTGTTCGTTTTTGTTTTTGTTTGTTTGTTTGTTTGTTTTTTACATTCACATTTGGCATTCTCTTCTTAACCCGTACCATGCATACTCGTGGTTATAAATAATACCAATGATTATCTGTACTAACTCTCTGAGCCCTAGAAACCTATGTCCAACTAACTCATTTGGAACCTCCATTTAATATTCTGTGTGCAAACAAAACTGAATTCTAATTCTATTCCAAACACAATTCTCAGGTTTTCTCATCTCAGTACTACACAGTCAACTGAGCTTTACTTTATCAGCTTTACCTTATCAATCCTTGAACAATCTGGTCCCTGTTTGCCATTCTATCATCTTTGCATTCAAACTCCCTCTTTTTGTTTCTGTGATGGTGAACCTTGGCTGTCAACTTGATTATATCTAAGATTAACTAAATGACATGTCTTTGGACAGGACTGTAACAGTTTTCCCAGAAGGATTAACTGCAGGGGGAGGGCACACTCTCCAAAGTGGACAACAACTTTCTGCCACAGCCCAGATATAAAGATGATCAGGCATGATGGTTCACACCATTAGTCCCAGGACTCAGAAGGCAGAAGCAAATGGATCTCTGGGAGTCTAGGGCCAGTCTGGTCTACAAAGTGATCAAAGCAAACAAGGAGTTTCAAGGGAAAAGCAGGGATGCTTTTGCCTGCCCACCTTCACTCCCTGCGATTAAGTGTATCTACCTTGTTCCTATGACTCCACTGTCCTTCCCTGAAGTCAGAACCCAGATCCTTCACATTTCCAACAATAACTAAAGAGTAGCAGCTCTCCAGGAATCTTCCAGATCTTCAGTACAAGATTAGGACTGCTGAGGCACCCAGCCTCACTGACTACCAAGTTCTGAGCCTGTCTAGCATGTATATGGCATCTGTTCAACTACTCTGCCTATATTCTGTAAGTCAATCTAATAAACTTGTTAGAACACACCCAGGAATGGAACTGTGTGAAAATGCTGGGTGCTTGCGAGAAAACTCCAAGAAAACAAGACGAGAACCTTGTGACCTGTTTCTTCAAAAACACAAATTTGTTCTTGGATGTGTTTCCATGCTCTTCCCATGTGTAGCAGATAGGGGTGAGTTTACTTCAGATGTTGTTATTCATGTGCCTCTTATAAAAAAACATGCCATGTGTGTCTTGTCCTTGTGAGTGTACACTTTACTCAGGTGAATCTTTTTAACCTTCAGAGTATAAATTGTCTGATTCTCTGAATAAAGTTGGCTATTGCATAAAACTTTAGTCTGCCGCATTTTTAGGGGTCCCTCTCCCAGGTCCACGCTGCCAACTAGAGTGGTAAACAAACTCTCTTTATAAGACATACTCATCCTACTGTTTCTGTTTCTCTAGAGAACCCTGAGTAGCAGAGCATCTAATTCACTAGCCTCCAACCTCAGGGCTTTTTGCAAGAACCAGTTCCTCACCCTGAGAGCTCTTCACAGAGCTTCTTCTTGCCCTTCACATCTTAGTCTAAAAGTCACTAGTCCAGGAAAGTTTCCTGGACTATATTAAGTACAAACATCTCCATCCTGTTTCTACCATATCTCTTAGATTTGCTGTCTAGCACTTATCACAATAACCAGATTTCATTTATTTCCTTGTATTTGTTACTTTCCTACATTCCTGCAATATAACCTTTTGTCTCTTTGGGGTAGTATACAGGAACAATGAATATTTGTACAATGAATGGCAGATAGAAAGAATGAATCAAAGGGGCTGGAGAGATGGCTCAGCGGGTAAGAGCACTGACTGCTCTTTCAGAGGTCCTGAGTTCAAGTCCCAGCAACCACATGG
The DNA here is from genome assembly GCF_907164565.1 of Psammomys obesus. NCBI lineage: Eukaryota > Metazoa > Chordata > Mammalia > Rodentia > Muridae > Psammomys > Psammomys obesus. Next base: position 8,347,407 of record NW_026591918.1, on the reverse strand, counting down.
TGGCCCACAACCACCTGCAATGGAATCTGATTTCTACTTCTGGTGTGCATGAAAACAGTGTTCATATGCATAAAATAAATAATTACATCTTTAAAAAAATGAATCAAAGGTGGAAAAGGAGAGCAAGGAAGAGTGAACACATTTCCAACCTATACCTCAGTTTTGTAATAACAATTCCTGAAGAAGTCTTCATAAGACATCCAGCCTTCTGGGGAACATCTGAGGACACAGTGAGATAAGACTTACCCTCTCAACCACTGTGAGTCACAGAGTTCTACCTCAGCACCTTCCTACAAGAATCTCCTATAACCACTTCAACAACAGAGCAACTTCAATGGAGGAATAAAATGCAAAAGGATAAGTTACTTTTATTTAACTTTAGATCATTTCTCCCAGTATTTTAAAACACTTTAGCTCAGACTGGTACTTCAAATTCGGGAAGGCATTACAGAAGACCACATGCAAATACAGCAGAAGGTAGCAGTCCACAAAGAAAGCCCTCCTCTCCAGTCTGTATACTGTGCTTTCTACAGTATAGAGGATACCCTTTCTACAATATAAAGTAATGTTATGACTGTCAGAGATTAAAAGGTAAAAATTAAGCCCTCATTTACTAGATGAGACAATGAACAAAGAACCAAAAATAATATAAATAATGTAACAGATTTAACAGGTGAGATGGCTTGGTGGTTTTAAAGTATTTGCTGCACAGGCCTGACAAGCAGAGTTAGATCCCTGTGGCCTACTAGGGAAGAGGAGAATCAACTCCCAAATGGCCTCTGACCTCCAGATGCACACTGCTGTGCATGTGCCCTTGCTCACACAAATGCATGTCACACAGGTTTTCATACACACAATAGTAATAATCTTTAAAAATACTATTATGGGTGTTTGAGGGTTGTTTTGTTTTGTTTTGGTCTAGCTGGTTGCTGTTTTGCTATGGAAATAATGTGATCTATAAACAAATTAATACAAGTTTATTTTTACTTTGTTTTGGCTTAAGTGATTTTTAAATTCCTATTATAAAATCAGGGGATAGCTGCCAGCTACAGGTTTAAGAAACCATTATATCCTTATAAATAAATCTATGAAGATAGTAAAATGGATCCAGACAAGAAGTAGCACAAGGAAAGAAATTAAAACCAACCTAACAAATGATTTAAGCTGGTACTTGACGATAAATTATCTAGCTATTTAATATTACTCACTGAAGATATTGTTTTATTTTATTGATATAATGCCTTGCTTTATACATCAAGCTAACCTCCAACTTGCAATCCTTCTGCACAGTCTCCAGAATTCTGTTGTTATAAGGAAGCACCACTGTGCCCATTTTAAAGATGCTTTTAAATATCAAAATCCCTTAGATTTCTGGTCTCTAAGAAAAGAAGAAAGACCCTGCATTTCAGGAAAGTAAGTCAAGGCAGAACCCTAACCCTATAAATGTGATCACCCACACAGACTACCTCTCTGCCCCGCCACCGAGCTCTCCTATCTTTGTTCTATAATGGGGTCTGACCATTGCCCAGGTTGGCCTCTAACTCACAAGCTCAAGCAATCTTTTTTAAGTGAGGCTAGCGAAGAAGGCTTCTTGATCTATCAATAACACACCTCAAATACCTAAGAAACAGATTCTATGGGCCATTCTTAACTGTTCTAAAGAAGCAGGAAAGGGCAAAGGACACAGAAACACTCTACTATTTTCTACTTCTATTTAAAAAAGAAAATATTGTAATCTAAAATGGATTAGCTAAATAAAATACAGACCATAAAAGTTTTTTATTCAGCCTTATAAAGGAAAGAAATCTTTGACACACGTGTGTTAAACATCAAAGTTATAGCATGGATAAACTTTGAGGACACTATGTAGGTTAAACGAAATAAGTCAATTACACATAAATAACCTATGACTTGGCAAATATTTATATGAGCATCAAACTTAGTCAATTTCAGAGAAATTAAAGACAGAAAGGTGATTTGCCTAGAGCTAGACAGGAAGAACGAGTTTACTATTTAATGGGTATGTATGGCTTTTCAGTTTTACAAAACAAAGTAGATGTATTTAATTTCACTGAACTGTACATTTAAAAGGATAGATTTCATTTCATAATAAAAGAAGTAGAAAGTAGGTTGCCATGACTGATTTTTAAAACTAGTTAGTAATCAGATTCATGCCATAAATTATAATGAGCATGAGACATAAATGTGGCTAACAATCATGTATGTTTAGATTTTAGTGTCTTTAGTCATAAAGTAAAAAGGAAAAGATGGAAGAGAACTCAGTCTTGGCAGTAAGTCCTTGAGTAGTGAAGAGCTGGCAATGGGGAGATGGGGGACATTAAACAGGAACCACCACACAGCCCTGGAGCATCCTAGGCTTATAACAGAAGGGCCCCTAGCAAAGCTTGAAAAGATGCTGGTTTGATACTTGAGGTAACATGTAATCTGGGACACCATTGGCTCTAAACACAGATTTATGGAACTCAAGGAAATGAGCACTTAATCACACTAAGAGATCCTAACCACACTGAAGACGTGTTCCTGTTGAATGCCATTTCTAGAGGCTTAGCTGAGCTTTGTGGTCAGCATGCAGATGTGTCCGGGCTAAGCTAAGATCACTCCTCAGCTTGGCCAACATGCAGATGTGACCCGGCTAAGCTAAGATCACTCCTCAGCTTGCTTACGTTGCAGACACAGTCTAGGATATGACCCTGTGCTAGTCTTTGCTGTTACAGTCCACACTACTCAGCTTAAATCTGTCCTATATTTAAGGCTTTTTTCTAAATATCAAATTAAATATTCTCTACTATGATACCATCTTAAGGTTTCTATTGCTATGAAGAGACACCACGACCACGGAAAGTCTGTTTTGGGGAGGGGGGTGGAGGAAAGGGGAAGCACAATTTTACTTTAATAAGAAACAGGTCACATTTTTTATCTTCAAGCAAATCCTTGAGCCCAAAGAAAGTAGAGGTACAGCTTTATCATCTTTATAGGATCTGGCTTGCCTTTTTACTCCATTCCCCACCCTCACCACCCTTTTCACTTCCAGTATAGAATCACAGCAACTGTTATAAAGGAAAACACTTAATTGGGGATGGCTTATGGTTCAGAGGTTTAGTCCATCACTGTCATGGTGGGAAGCATGGTGGCATGCAGGCAGACATGGTGCTGGAGAGGTAGTTACGAGTTCTATATCTGGATCCACAGGCAGTAGAAAGATAGAGTGAGCCACTAGGCCTGGCTTGAGCTCAAAGCCAACTTCTCCACCAAGGCCACACCCACTCCAACAGCGCCACACCTCCAGTGATGACACTCCCTAGGAGTCTATGAGGGCCACTTCATTTAGCTCCATGATACATATTGGTATACGGCCTCACACCACACTTCCAACTCTCTCCGTGAAGCACCAGGCCTGAAATCTACATTTCTAACCCATCAGCAGGGCTCCCATCAGGTTCCGGGTGCAGCACTAGCAAAAGCACAAGTTCCTACTTGTCAGGGTTCCCGCAGCATGGGTTTCCACAGGTTTTGGGGGTCCTGGCTTATAGATATATTTTTCTGTTGTTCCTTAAACCCCTCATTTTGTGACAAATTCCTAGAAGTACATATCCCCTTTAGATCAAAGCACCTGATGTTTTCTGGCTATACATGATACTTGTGTGTGTTAATTTTTGTTAACTTGACACAAACCTAGACATAGCTGGGAAAAGAAAATCTTAACAGAAATTATTTTCACCAAACTGGCCTGTGTCTATGATACATTTTCTTAATCGCTAACTGAGACAAGAAGGTTCACCACCAGCAATGCTCTCTCTAGACAGATTTGTAAGAAAGGTAGCTCAAAAGGCCAGAGAAGGCAAACCAGGAAGTGATATTCCTCAAAGGTTTCTGTTTCAAGGTCCTGCCTTTAGTGTCTACCTTGGCTTCCCTCAACGATAGACTATAACCTGTCAGCCAAATAAACCCACCCCTCCCCAAGTTGTTCTTGGTCGTGTGTTTTATGGCAATCTAAGACAATATCTCATCAAAATAAATTTTTGTATATTTTTCATGCTATTTAAAAAAATAAAAACTTCGAACAAAATTTCCCTGAGTATTATTAGACCATCTCCTAGACTGGAGACCAAGAAACAATAAAAAAATAAAAAAAAATTAAAAAAAAAAACTTTATAGAAACATGTAGTCTAGCAAGGGAGAAAAATAATACACAGGATAAATAAATAACATGAAATATTGGAAAAGGGTGCAATTTAAGTCATCCTAAGATGATTTCTGGAAAAGACCCCAAGACAGCGAGGGATCCAATCACACTCACCTCTACAAGGAGAACATTCCAGTAGAAGGCAAAGCATGTGCAAAAGCCCTAAGGAAGGAGCCCCATAGCAGGCTGGAAAACAGCAGAAGTCGCCTGCGGTGATAGCAGTTCATGGGGTAACCACAAAGCAAGAAGGGAGCAGATTCTGACTAAAGGAGCAACATCATGCAACTTACCTGTTACTCCGAATCCTGCTGTATCAGCCACAGATGGTACTGGACAAGTTCAGAGGACAGCGAACAGCCAAATAAGCTTAAATGACAACTGAAACCAAGCTGGTTGAGGGCGCTGAGCAAATTCTGATCCTTAGAAATCCAAGAGATGGTCCCAGAATCTTCCTAGAATTCAAACAAGAGAAATTTCTATACATGGCTAGTAAGATGGCTAAAGGATACTTATCACCAAACCTAGTCACCTGAGCTAAATCCTGGGACTCACATGGAAGGAGAGCCAACTCCCAAAAGTTGTCCTCTGACTCCCACACAGGTACAGTGGCATACATGTATACATATGAAAAACATACACAATAAATAAATCAGAAGCTGGAGAGATGGCTCAGAGGTTTAAAGCATTTACTGCTCTTGCAGAGGACCCAAGTTTGGTTTGCCTTAAATCCCAGCACTACAGAGGCAGATATGTATGAGTTTGAAGTCAGCCTGGTCTACGTAGCAAGTTCCAGACTAGCCAGGGCTTTCTGCTGCTGTGATAAAACAGTCACCAAACCCAACTTGGGGAAGAAGGAATTTATTTGAAAGCTCACAACTTTCAGGTCACACCTTTATCAATGAGATAAGTGAAGCAGAGGCCATGGAAGATTGCTGCCTACTGGCTTGTTCTCCATGGCTTGTTCAGCTTGATTTTTTTTTTTTAATTTTACATTTATTTCTCAGGGTAAGAGAGGCATGCCATGACGTGATGGGAAAGTCAGGACAAACCAAGGATAGCACCAATGACAGTAAGCTAGGCCCTCTCACATAGGTCATTAATCAAAAATAAATGTCTCACAGACTTGCCTACAGGCCAGTCTTCATGGATTTTCTTAGTTGAGCTTCCTTTTCTCCAGATAACCCATGCTTACGTCAAGCTGACAGAAAATTAACCAACACAGAAAGGATCAAGTTTTGTCCTTTCCCCTCCCCTGGGCTGGTGAGACGGCCTGGCCTGCGAGGGCACTGACCTCAGTCTGAGTGCCAAGACCTACATGGTAGAAAGAGAGAACTGTCTCCCATGGGCTGTTTTCTAACCTCCATACCACTACAAGTTTGCCACAGCATCCATGCCCTCCCCGGCACACACATGCAATAAATGCAATTTAAAATTTAAAAGCTTTACGCTTTTAATTAAAGCAAAATTAATTTTCTAGCAAAATATAAACACGACCTGGAAAACCAAATTTCTAAGATGTTTACATTTTAAATAAGTGCATTGAAAGTATAAACAGCAGGCTGGAGAGATGGCTCAGGGGTTAAGAACACTGTCTGTTCTTCCAGAGGCCCTGAGTTCGATTCCCAGAACCCACAACCATCTATAGTAGAATCTGATGCCTTCTTTTGGTGTGCGGGTGTACATGCAGATAGAGCACTCATATATATGTAAAATAAATAAATTTTAAAAAAAGAAAGTATGAACAGCAAAGTAATAGCTGTAATAAAATGCACTTCATCTCTTCTAAAACTTACTCCGTCAGTACTCTCCAGAAACAGCCAGGAATTAACATTTTTGGCCCTTTCCCTTCCATTCTACTTCAATCAACTTCATTTTAAAAATTGATAAAAATATTTTATTATGCCAGAAAAGTAAAACACTTTAAAACACACAAAACATTAATCAAAACAGCAAATAAACTAAAACAAAAGCATTCCACATAACTCTCCCTCAGCAATTAGAGAGAAATACGGGAGCTTTACGGACAGTGTAAATCTTAAAAGCTGGGACCCTTTTCTCATATACTGTAATTCTTATTGTGCTGCTGTATTGACAGTCTCTGACGCCAGGCTGCTCATTCCACTCCCAGGCAGTAGCTGTGGGCCTTCCCACAGTTCTGAGTCTCACTGCCCAGAGATGTCTCTAGCTGCTGCTACCTTCAAAGAGGAAGAACTGGTAGGAGCCTCACAAAAATTAAACATAAGGAGGAGACAGCCCAGAAACTCATGGCTCACGAAGTTATTTTTAAAAATATCAAATTACTCAGAATGATCTTTTCTAGATCCCACCATTTGCCTTCAAATTTCATGATTTCCTCCTTTTTGATTGCTGAGTAGTATTCCATTGTGTAAAAATACCACAATTTCTGTACTCATTCTTCCGTTGATGGACATCTGGGTTGTTTCCAGGTTCTGGCTATTACAAATAAAGCTGCTATAAACATGGTTGAGCAAGTATCCCTTTTGTGTACTTGAGCAAACTTTGGGTATATACCTAGCAGTGGTATAGCTGGGTCTTGAGGAAGCACTATTCCTAATTGTCTTAGAAAGCGCCAGATAGATTTCCAGAGTGGTTGTACCAGTTTACATTCCCACCAGCAGTGGAGGAGGGTTCCCCTTTCTCCACAACCTCTCCAGCATGTGTTGTCACTTGAGTTTTTCATCTTGGCCATTCTGATGGGTGTAAGGTGAAATCTCAGGGTCGTTTTGATTCTGAGTGAAATATCCCAGAAGGAGAAAGACAAACACGGTATATACTCACTTATATAGACCTATAAGATATGACAAACATAATGAAATCTATACACCTAAAAAAGATAATCAAGAGAGCGGACATGGGGTAAGATGATCAATCCTCATTTAGAAAGACAGATGGGATGTGCAATGAACGTATGACAGGAGTCTACTGAGCGCATCTGAAAGACTCTAACTAGCAGTGTTTTCAAAGCAGATACAAAGACTCATGACCAAACCTTCGGCAGAGTACAGGGAATCATATGAAAGAAGGGGAGTTAGTATGATGGGGAAAGGATAGGAGCTCCACAAGGACCAAATATATCTGGGCACAGGGTCTTCTCGGAGACTGTCATTCAACCAAGGACCATGTATGGATATAACCTAGAACCTCTGCTCAGATGTAGCCTGTGGTAGCTCAGTAACCAATTGGTTTCCCATAGTAAGGGGAACAAGGACTATTTCTAACAGGAACTCAATGACTGGCTCTTTGACCTCCCCATCCCCCAAGGGAGAAGCAGTCCTGTTAGGCCACAGAGGAGGGCTTTGCAGCCAGTCCTGAAGATACCTGATAAAACAGGATAGGATGAATGGGGAGGAGGTCCCCCCCCCCATCAGTGGACTTGGAAACGGGCATGGTGGAGATGAGGGAGGGAGGGTGGGGTTGGGAGGGAATGAGGGAACGAGACACGGCTGGGATGCAGAGTTAATAAAATGTAACTGATAAGAAAAAAAATTAAATTAAATTAAAAAAAAAAGAAATACCAAGCACAAAAAGAAAATCAAATTACTTTCTTATTAAAAATTATTTTATCCATTAAAACTTTAAATATTTTGCCTATACAGTTGTACATATCTATAATCCTAGCACTTGAGAGGTAGAGGCAGAAAGTCATCCCTGGCTACATAGCAGGTTTGAAGTCCAGTCTTATCAAAAAATAATATAACAATCTGTAAATATTTAAGCCTATTAGTAATTTTTACAATAACAATACAATATCTGAGTAAATATCCTTAGACCAATTAACTCTATAGGCTTTCCTCTCAAAATAACTGGTACTCAAAACAACTCTACAAAGGTGGTAGCTCATACCTCTGTCAACATTTCCAAAGTAGATGCTTCCCCTTTCTGATAGCACTTAAATCACAAATTCAAGGGCATAGAATTTACTCAACTTTGCATTCCTTAAACCTCAAACAACAGTGCTTCATATCACAGCTAGTTAACATTTATCACATGCATTTCTGTATTAGACCAAGATACCTACCTCACTAATCTAAGTTTAGTCTTAGTGTGCCCAGTGCACCTGGTAGAAGAATTGGATAGGGTCATTAAAGAGGCCCTGTAAATTCGTTAGGTAGTATCCAGAAGAAATTTGACTAGTTAGTTCTCAGTATAGTGAAATACTATCAAGAGATGCCTCCAATGTATGTTTCCCCCACCTGTTGTGTAAACAATGTATGGTACAACTTGTCAGAGTGTCCTGTTGTTTATAATCTTTCAAAGTGGAAAACAAACAAACAAAAAACTAGTTAAAGCCAGGCAATGGTGCCACATACTTTTAATCCCGGCACTCTGGGAGGCAGAGGCAGGTGGATCTCTGTGAGTTTGAGAACAAGCTGGTCTACACAGCTGAGTTCCAGGACAGCCAAGGTTACACAGAGAAACCCTATCTCAAAAAACCATAATTAAGTGGAAGCTTCTCTGGTGGTACCCGAGGCATTGCTCTAGGGGTATGGCGGACTGCCATTAGGAGTCATTTTATTCCTGTAGCAGAACGATAGTATTGTTTTCCCCTCGGCCCATGACCTGTCCAGCCTCAGGCTCTTGGCCGCCCGAGCAGCGTCAGCCTTTGAGTTCTAGCTCACGGAGCGGGCCTTAAATCCAAGCAGAGAGCTGTTTACTCAGACAGTGTTTGTGCTGCACCACCGTACCCTACAGCTAGGTCACTGTTGTTGGCCACAGGGCTTGCAGCTGGGCTATCGCTACCTTTCTACTCAGGTATTATGCAGAATACCTTCCAGTACTGTGAATAAGAAATCATTAAGAGTGAAGGCTCTAGTTAGCTAACAGCTCTACTTCTCTGTGATCAGTGAGATATGTATGTGCCGTCTTCAGCAACAGAGTCTTACCATCAGTTTGTGCAGAGCAACCAACAGCCTTGGCAATAACCTGAGATGTTTGGGGCTCCCATAGGGTCCCGTTGGCCAATGACTCAACTAGAGGTAACCCATTCCTTGTACTAGAGGTTTCACTTGATGGCGAGAGATGTCTAGCTGGGGCACTGTCTTCCCTGTCATTTAGTGATTCCATTTAGACTTCTTTCTTATATGTATGTATTTTAAGAATCTTCTACAGTAGTAGGTTAGGAAGGCACTTGAATGGAAACAATACACAGAAATGTGAACATAAACTGAGGAATAGTCTAAAGTTTTTCCAATAAAGGATAATAATTACAAATTTTGACTGCTAAGATATGTAACACTTGTTTTCTTCAAGTTAAACAGCCACAATCTTCATGAGATCAGCTGAGCCTGCTTGCAAGTGCCAATCATGACAGAGCCTGTGGACTTTTAATATTCTCTTACGGAAGGTGAGTATGTGGAGAACTGAGCTGTTCAACCTCCAGTTGTTCCTTTTAGCCATTTGTATGCAATTCTGCCCTTCTGCCCTACCCACAGAAGCTCTTAGAGAGGGCACCCATGTTCCTCCTGCCAGTACCCTTTCCCCCATGCTCTAGGAGTAAAGGCAATAAACTCCCTGATTACCACAGGCTGAATTCTGGTGGAAACCTACTGTGGTTTGTCACTGAGGCTTTATAAGGAAGCAGGCACTGTTTGTCTCCTCAGGGAAAGAAATTTTCACAACACTGTAAAGTTCAACCACAGAATCTCTTAAGATTACAAATAAAAATTCTACAACAGAACTGGAGTGCCATGTTTGATATCCCCTACTAAGTACCCCAGAGATAAACCAACTTTGGGGACCAATGTGGTATCTCAGCAGGTAAAAGTCCCTTCCTACGCAAGCCTGACAACCCAACTTTCATCCCTGGAACTCATGTAAAGGATGCAAGGTCTTACACCTGTAATCTACCACCCCTACAGTGAGACCGGAGGCAGAGATCAGAAGAATCACCTTACAACTCACAAGCCAGCTAACCTGGAGTACACAGCATGACAGAAACAATAATAAAGATCCTGCCTTAACAAGGTAGGAGACAATGAACTCCCAAAAGGTGTTCTATGACATTCATATACAGGCAGTATGTGTGTGTATGTGTATGTGCCCACAAATATATTTACACAATCCATACATACACACATACAAACAGATAATTGTAATTTTTGATGCCAACTTTTAAAAATGTGGCCATATCTCTTGTCAATGAACCAATAATATTTAAAAACTAAGAAATCAATATTAGCCAATGTTGTAGAACCCTGGCCTCCAAGCATAATAGCCATTACCATTTAATCAGACCAGCTGCGATTACGCACAAGTCACTCTCAAGCTTTTTGAAGTTCCCACAGAAGAAAAGTATGAAGAGAATCATATTCTCACGTGAGACTCCAGCTATTCACTCCTTGCACTCTACCTGACCCCTAGCTAATATAATTCTGCCCCAGTTCTAGGGGGCACTACAGTAAACAGAGTTGAAGGTTAAAGTTTGCAGGGTGCACGGGTGACTCCATCTATGCAGTTACAGAAGTCCTCTCCCATGCTAGGGCAAGATGTTTCCGAGTTTGCTGTTTGGGGGAGGTGTCACAGTGTGAGCCAAATGAACTCACTGGTTCCCCAAACAAAGTTTGGTGGAATCACTCCTTCAGTAGGCTGGTGGTAGCCTGCCTGGAGAGAACAGATGGTTTGTTCACATCTCCACTGTGAAAGTTCATCAGACAATGAAAATGTACAAACTGGCTACATGTTTACAAGCACCACGTTCACAGGCCTTGGACTTTAACCATGGTCAGCGACGTGGTAGTCCACGGGCATCTTTAGAGGTCTCTCTTCTCCTAAGACTCAGTTAGCAATTCTTCCTACACCACCTTTTCAACAATGTGGGGACAGAAGGAGAGGGAGAAGAAGACCTATGTGTGACTCTATCTCCAATTCCTTACTCTCCTTCACCCAATACCTCTCTACCTTCTGCATCTTGAAAGGCTGGGAATGACTAGAGAACAGTCCATCCTCACAAGAATGCTAGAAAAAAAACAAGTCTTAACATTTTTGTTAATACAAAAATTTGTTGCCATTAGTTTCATGATTCTACTTGTAGTGGAAACAAAAACAAAAACAAAAAACAAAACTCAAAAAACCTACACAAATAAGGAACTGACTAAAATTACCTTGCATCATGTGAATGAGCTGAACAGCAAGTGCTCTCAATCACTGAACCATGTCTCCAGCCTCTTGCCACCTTATTACTATTTTAGTCATAATTTTTAAAATGAGGTAAGACCACACACAGTGATGCATACTTTTAATCCCAGCACTCAGGAGGCAGAGGCAGATAGATCTCTGATTTCAAAGACAGCCTGGTCTGCAGACTGAGTTCTAGGACAGCCAGGGCTATACAGAGAAGCCCTGTGGGGTCAGGGAGGACTTAAGTTCTGAGACCAAGATCTGGGGAAAAAAAAAAAAGCAACAAAAAAGACTAATGCCTGGTAAGAGTACTCTTTCTGACTACAGCTATGTGCTACACAACAACATTCTGTCGTTGATAGACTGTGTACACACAGTGGTCCCATTAGATTAAATCTCCTACAGAAGCTGTAGTTAGCACAGATGCCTTAGTTTGTGTAAGTTCTCACCATGATGAAATTGCCAAGTAACACATTTTTCACAACATGGCCCTTGCATGACTGCCTTTGTGGCACAAACTGAATTCAGTAATACAGGTGGATGAAGGATTAGGAGTATGAAGAAGTCCCTTCTGTCCTCCTTCCTTATGACCACAGTAACTTTTAATTTTGTGCCATAGTGCTAAAAATACTCCACTCACTTTTTAAAGCATATTCTAATTTGTATGTGTTTGGTTCCACGATAACTAAAGTTTAAAAGCCTCATTATCTAGTAAGTCCACAACGAAAGTCCAGTTACATATCATATTAATATGAAATGCATATCTTTAGAAGTGGTTTCATGTAACGGTTTCTTTGTAAGCTAACTACAAATTGTAAAATTATTGAAGAGTCCAAATTTCCTAAATTTGCCCCAATCAATCCCATTCAGTAAAACTCTAAAGGTCAACACACACACACACACACACACTCTTCAGAATTTCCCTAAAGTTCCCCATACTGAAGGAGGAGAGGGGGAAAAACAGACAAAGCCTGTTGCCAGTGAGGCCTCTTCCACCCCTGTAGATGTCTTTCTATCTGCGGGATCATAGGCTCTCTCCAGATGCAGGCAGCACCGGTGCTCTCCAGTAAGAGCACACATTTATTAATAATGGTGGGAGGCAAGTGGATCAAAAGACTTGTTTCTGAAATTGCAATCCTGCTCCTGCAAGGAACAGGCTCAGTTACCCCAGGACGACGGAAGCTCCCACATGAAGCCTGAGAACTAGTTGCTTCTTTGTACCTACTCCCACAAAAATTAAAGGGAATGGCTGAAGGTTTCTGCTAAAACAAAATGAACCGTCAAACATCTAAAGATGCTGTTCTCTTGGGAAAATGGATATTATAAATTACTGTGATTTTTAATTATTATTAATTTTTATTATTAGTTAATGTGTATGTGTTTTGCCTGTATATATGTCTGTCACCATGTGCATACCTGGTGTCTGCAGAGGCCAGAACAGGGTATCAGATCTCCTAGAACTGGAGTTACAGTCGGTTGTGAGCCACCATGTGGCTGCTGGGTATTGAACCTGAGTCCTCTGGAAGGGCAGCCAGTGCTCTTAATCAGTCCTCTTCCAAGCCCAAACTACTATATTTTTTACTACTATAATTTTTAGAAGTGAAGTTAAGGAAAGGGACCTTGCTAGCCTGAAACATTAATCAAATAAGCACTGTTCATGAAGTGTGGTAGAACACATCGTAATCCCAGTGCACTTAAAAGAATTAACAGAATCATGAGTTCACTGCCAGAGTGAGACTGTCTTGAAAGAAAGAGGGGAGGAGGGAAGAAGGAAGGAAGAAAAAAAAATAACTGGAAACAGCAAAACATGACAGGATACTGGCTTCTCACTTTCAAAACTGAAAAAAAAAAAGTCTCCAAATTACTTGCTGTTCACATACCTCCACTTTACATACATACACATCCAAACACTGTTCTCAGTACTAGGGAGGCCATGAAGCCTAAAAGTGTAGGATTCTGACCTCCAAACTAAAAAAGCCTTTACCATCTTCACCAGAGAAGCTGTGACTAACTGCAAAAGACCCTCAAGATCAAGCAGTTCCTTCACAGAGAAAGGGGTGGGCGGTTCATCAGACCCTCAAGCTGGATTCCAGCCACTTCTGCCTTTACCTCCCTTCCAGCTACATGTAGTTTCGCAGAAGTTACACGAAGTCTTGGGAGGCCACAAAGCACACAGAACTTGGAACACAACAGCTGTGAAGAAGTCGTCACACTGGGTGAGACCTAGCAATGCTGTTCTGGATTCACCTACAGTCCTGTACGTAACCTCTCACCCACACCCTGTTTAAAAAAAAATAAAATAAAGTAAAACATTAGTTCACAAGCTGCACTTTGGTGGAATTGTTACTTTGGTTTGTCCTTGACACCTCATCTAGGAGGAGTGGATGTTTGTTTTTATCACTCCAGGAAAGGCTAATGCAACAAAGATAACACAGTTCTCACCTACATGAAGTTCCCAACAGTAAATACAAGCAACAAGGCATTAGCGAAAGTACTTCTATTTTTCCAACAAGGAACAATATGGAAAATATTTTTAAGTAGATATGTCAGTTTTAATATTTATTAAGAATGGTTTAAATTCTTATAATGAATTACAATTAGCTTAAAAAACATTCAGATAGTAATAATCATCACGAAGAAAAACAGTGACAAGAAAAGAGCATCAAGAATAAAGGTAAAAATGATCAGGGATGAGTCCATTGAGCTGACCCCTTACTGTAAGACTTGGAGTCTCACTGTTCTGCTCAGGAGCTCAGGAACCCTTCCCAGGAACTCTCACAGACAGGCAACGCGATGCAAAAGCAAGAGGTTTATTGCTATAGCGATTGGGTCGCCCCTCCAAAGACAGGAGACAACCCCAAACATGCAAAGCACAGGGTTTTTATACCTGAAAATCAGACCACTTTTGCTCTATAGTTTACAGCTGGTTGTTTCTCAGAACAGTTCACCCCGCCCTTCAAGAGCTATCTGTACCTGGCTTCAATTCAAATAATCACAGTTGGGTTTTTTTTCCTCATTCCCAGGTTGTCCCTCATTACAATGAAAGGAAGCTAAGTCCAGCACACTTTCAAGGTATAAAAAGTCCACATGGATACAGTATGGGACAACTGAAGATGGTAGAAGTAGGCAAGGAACAATCACAAAGGGCAGTGTGGGTCACAAAGGAGTTTGGATTTTATTTTCATCCTCATGGAAGGCTTCTGACTGGCTCTAAGCATGGGAATGAGATCTTAGAAATCACTTCTCATTTAGAGGAAAATAACATTTTTAAATAAAAATAACTTCAGAAATGCTGTTCCAGCCTATTGTTTCTGTGCCTTCAGTTGTAACTTATCTAGTATCTATTCAAGGTAGGTTCTGTGTATGGTACTAAAGAAGAATAACAAAACGGTCTCTAACTTTGAGCCCACAGAACAGGGAACATTCAACAAATAATTAGAAATGGAATATAAGAATAGAATATGTAGAACACTGTATGGGCCCAGGAGAAAAAAAGGTGATTAATACAGCCTCAAGCACTCCAAAAAGAAGCCGTGCCTTACAAGGTAAGCAGGAACTTGGCTGATTGAAGCGAGACTTCTGGAATTTTGGTTTCTTAAAAAAAAAAAAATACAGTAATATTATAAGAATATGTGTTTGTTTTAATCCAAGGTGTGGACTGCTTCCCTGCAGTTGATAATAATTTACCTTGTGCTCCAGCAGAGGAATGATTTTGCCAACTGAAGATAAGTTTCTGTTTATTGGAATTCTAGAGACTTATCAGAGGGTATATAAATGCTAGGGCCCCAATAGGTGGGTTGTTGGATGGTTTGTAGGTTGGCTGCTGTTTGTTAAGTGTTCTATTATGCAAAGAAGAAACAAGAGGAAGAAGAAATTAGATACCCTGACAAGCTCAATGCCCCTAATCAGCAGGAAGTACTCCAATAGGTGGCCCTGGCTTACAAGATCACCATCATCCCCTTTCCCAGTAGTCCTACAGCATATGCCTGCTAATGGGACAAGGTGATGAGATAGGGTGGCATCCTAAAGAAATGATAGATCTAAGGCAGTTTAAAGAGGCCGTGATTTCACATGCAATGCAGTTACCTTATGTGAAACAAATTCTAAGTAACTGGGCTACTCAAAATAGAATGATTCCCCAAGACTAGAAAAGACTGGTGACATCGGTACGAGATGCCAGTCCACAACTGCAATGGTTAACATGGTGGAGGGAAGCCACGGATACTGAGCAGCAGATACAGCCAGGGGAATGAATACAGTAAAAGATGAGTTTCTGGGTGAAGGGTGGTATTCTGATAATACAGGAACAAGACTCAATTTGATGATGCCACTATAAAACAATGTTGATTAGCAGCTTTAAGAGCTTGGGAAAAAAAACTGAGGGGCCTGGGAAAAGGTTCACTTCATTTACAAAAGTTATACAAGGCTCTGAAGAAGCCTTCACTGATTTTTCATGAAAATTAGTCTCAGCTGTGAACAAAGCCATATCAGATCCTGATGCAAAACAGGTGTTGATAGAGACCCTTGTATATGAAAATGCAAATACCAAATGTAAAACAGTTATTAGACCATTCGGGTACAGACAGCGCCTATGTATGAGTGGAAAAGAAATACAACAGACACTGCTTCTAAAGTATACCATGCTATTATCATAAGTCAAGCTACAGCTAGAGGTCTCTGATATTAAAGCCCAGTGCTTCAATTGTGAGAATTTGGTTATTTGCAATGGAATTGTGACCAAGCCACTAAATGTCTCAAATCTCAAAAATGCCCAGTGCAATAACTGTGAGAAATATGATACTTTTCACTGGAAAAGTGAACAAAAGCCATTTCTAGCAGCAATGGGTTTTCCAAATATAAACCAGAGAGGCCTAGGCTTCCAGGAGTGTGCGGGTGATATGGAAAGGGCTACCAATGGACTAGTGAGTGCAGGTCCAAGACAGATATCCAAGGCAATTTCTTGCCATTGGGAAATGCCCTTTGGAGCCAACCTTGAGGCCTTACAGAAAAAAATGCATTTCAAACAAGAGCAGCTGAGAGTCACCAGGTTATAGAAAAAAACTGTGGAATTAAACCAGTCTATATACTATAATAATGTGTTAACATCAGAATGGGAAGCCAGCAAAAGTTTTGTGTTGGGGAACATGGACTTGCTTATATTTCCACAGGAAATGAAGAGCTGCAGATACTAACAAAACTGGTAAGGATTAGAATTGAGCAGATGTCTCCTAAAAACCTTGGCCACTAATCAAAAAGGGTTTATTTCCTTAAAAATGTCTGTGTTTATAATTTCCCACTACACCTACCATAATTAATGGCTTAAAAGAGAAAGGAGGAAATGTAGTGAGAATTTTGGAATTTTGGTTTCTTTAAAAAAAAACACAGAAGCTGATTGCAATGGTGCATGCCTATAATTCCAGCACTCAATGATTTTGAAACCAGCCTGGTCTACAAAGCAAGACCAGGACAGCCAAGGCTACACAGAGAAACTCTGTCTCCAAAATCCAAAGAATAAACAAACACAGAAATGTTATAAGAATATGTTTTCATTTTAGGCCCAGGTGTGGGGATATGGCGCTGCTTCCCAGTAGCTGATTATGATTTGCCTCGTGCTCTAGCAGAGGTGTGCTTTTGCCAGCTGCAGACAGTTTCTGTAACTGTGATGTTTGGAATCCTGGCAACTTTCTAGAGGGCATATAAATTCTAGAGTCTTGACTGGTGAGTTGTTGGGTGGTTGCTGTCGGTCAAGATTTGTTATGTAGTCACAGGCAAAGAAAAGACAAGAAGAAATCTGATATCCTGACAGCCAAGATCAAACTTGCCAAGGACACCACTTATCAGCAGGAAGTAGTCTAATAACATTGCCCCCATTTTCCCTATATCCTATTTTTCTCTATCTAGTGCTAGGGGGTTGGAAGGGTAGAAGAAAAGGGGGGGGGGAAGGGCAGAAGAAAGAAGAACCAATAAAGTAGCAAAAACCAGCAACTGTTGGTGGCTTATTCCTCTAAGTGCTACCTTCAAACCACTAGTGATATAGAGGAAAACTCAAACTACTGAAAACTCTTCCTCTGAACTATTTACACACAGATTACTGAAGTAGACCTGGGTAGAAAAGAACTAATACATGGAACTTGCAACTGTGACATCACACAGGTTTAAAAAAAAAAAACTCTAAAAATATGGTAGGGTTTCTGTTTTGTTCTGTTTTTAAGACAGGGTTTTACCTATCTCAAGGCCTCAAACTCTCTAGGCAGCAGAGAATGACTTTGAATTTTCACCCTCTTGCCTTCACCTTCCAAACACTGAAGTTATAGGCACGCACCATCATGTCTGGTTTATGCTTTCCTGGAGATTAAAACCTCCGAATGCTAAGCAAGCACTTTTACCAACTAAGCTACATCCCCAGACCAGAAGATCTGGTTTGCTTTTTTTTTTTTTTTTCTTTCCATAATACTAAAAATGTGACAATCTACATATCATTTCAACAAGTGGATCTGTGTTCCTCTTCAGAGGTGCAAAGTGCATACATGTGAAATATACATTAAAAATTACTGCTTTTGGGCTGGAGAGATGGCTCAGAGGCTAAGAGCACTGGCTGTTCTTCCAGAGGTCCGGAGTTCAATTCCCAGCAACCACATGGTGACTCTTAACCATCTATAATGAGATCTAGTGCCCTCTTCTGGTGTACAGGCCTGCATGCAGGCAGAATACTGTATAAATAATAAATAATCTTTTTTAAAAAATAAAGGGGGGGCTGTAGGGATAGCTCAGAGGTTAAGAGCACCAGCTGCTCTTCCAGAGGTCCTGATTTCAAATCCCAACACCCACATGGTGGCTCAAAACCATATATAGTGTGATCTGGCGACCTCTTCTGGCATGCACGTGTACATGCAGGCAAAACATTGTATACACACTAAATAAATAAATCTTTTTTAAAAATGCATTAGTATCTTTATAACGGCATAATGTAGTACTTTATACAGTAACTCATTTTAATGTAAAAACATTTATGTACAACTGTAGAGAAACAACTACAGAAGACAGCTGGAACTAAAAATCAGGTTGTAATTTCAAAGCAGAGTTATTTGATAAACTGGAAAATATTTTCTTGGTAGAAAATAGTAAAAACGACAACATTTCCCAATAAACCCATTTAAACCAAATATTAGCTGAATTATACACATAAATATTGTTTAGATTCTGGGATCCAGAAGAAACCCTTTCTTCATTTGTTCAAAGAGCCATGTTTTATTTTAAGTAAGTTGTGCAAATAAGACTTCCCATTACTCTCCCCCTCCACTGTTTGGTTTCCCCGGCAGGTCATTTTACCATAGGCTAACTCAATTCAGAAAGGCCTAGCCATGCTAGCACCTCCTCCTGAAAGTACAGCCAGCATGTCCTTTCATCACGTCACAGGACAAATTCTTATCCTAACAGTGAAATGTTTCTTTACATGGAACCCAAGTAATTGGACAAAACCAAAACTTACTACATGCCACAGAGTCATCAACAAAGAAAAAAAAATCCAAAAGAATTCCTAGCACAGAGGAAAAGAACCATCTGGCCAGGTTCAGGGGAAACTGAATCTAAATAGAAAGAAGGACCATGCCTCAACTATCTGGAGCTGATTTGGTTACCAGAGCTCTTTGAGGCTGAGGTGTTCTGGGAAGAAGATAAGGATCACAGTAAAATCAGATAATTAGTCTGAAGATCTTAGCCATCTAAACCATTTAATCGATTTTCCTTCCTATCTTGCTCTAAGATTCTCTGTACAGAATTGCTACTAAGGCTAGAGGACCCTACCACTTGAGCTAGGTGGGATGTTTCCCAGAGAAAGAACACCCAGGCAGTTATTAAAGAATAACTCAGGCAACTATCACTGGGCCAGGTGCTATGCTGAATTCTTGAGTTCCCTCAAAGCAACAGCTTAAAATGGCAGTTTGTCTTAGACGGGAGTCTCTACACAGTGGTAAGTTTTCAATGGAGAAGCATCTTAAACAGATCTTATGTTGTCGCTTAAGATCTAGGCCACTGAGGAAAAAAAAAAAAAAAAACAACATTCTGCCCCTTAAAATCCCAGTTGCATATTAGAAGAGTCATGACTCATGAAGGAATCACCACTCAAAGCTGCTTCCTTTTCCCCTCCCCCACTCCTCACATGTGAGGATAAAGAACATGCGAAGATAGAAATTACTGATTTCAGTGGGCATGGTGATGCATGCTTTTGTGAGTTCAAGGCCACCCTGGTCCACAGAGCAAGTTCCAGGACAGAGAAACTCTGTCTCAAAATAAAATAAAATTACTGCTTTTAGTAATTTAACAAAATCTATTAAAATTACCTCAAAAATCTTGAACAAGAATAAGCCAGACCCAAAATTGGACAGAAATAATAAATTTCAGAAATGAAATGGAGACAAAAGGATACCCCACCTCAACGTCAGTAAAACAGAGTTGGTTCTTTGAAAAATTAATGAGGTAGACACATCATTAGCCAAAAAAGCAGACCCAAATTAATAAAGTAAGAGGTGAAAAGGTAGACACAACAACAGATACCACTGAAATCCAGAGGATAAACAGGGAATATTTTGAAAAGAGAATTGCAATAAATTGGAAAATAAAGAAACAGACTGATTTCTAGATACAAATAACCTAACAAAATGGAACCAGGAGGATATAAAAAAAAAAAAAAAAAAAAAAACTTAATCAGATCTATAATGAGCAGTAATAGTGAAGCAGTAATTAAGGATAAAATAACATCACTGCTCCTCAAACTACTCTCTGAAACAAAAATAAAAGAAATGGCAGTCTTGGTTGTCAACTTTACTACATTTGGAATCAACAAAAACCCAAGCATCTGGGCATGCCTGTGAAAGATTTTTCTTGATTGGATCATTTGAGGTGGGAAGACACACCCTAAATCTGGGCCACACCTTCTGATGGCAGCCCACATAAAAGGGCATACAAGAAAACTTTTGCTTTTTGCCTGTTTGCCCTCACTCTCACTAGCAAATTCATCTATCCTCCTGCTGAGACATTCTGTGATACTAGAACCTATTTCTTCTGGATTCTAACACACACTAGAGACCAACTGAGACCTCTAGCCTCATGGGCTGAACAACTTAACAGATACTTGGCCTTCCAGTGAGAAAATAGCCATTGGTAGTCTAGCTGGGCCACAGCCTATAAGCCATTTTAATAAATCCATATATGTGTGTATATGTCTCTGTATACATGTATTCTCACATTCTGTAGGTTCTCAGTTTACTCTGGTCATCGTTGTTTTTGTGCATATGTGTGCATCAGCCCTGTTCAACACGGAGAGAGCAGTAAGATAGAAAAAATTAGCATGGTAATCACAAAAAATGCAGAAAAGCTCTTTACAAAGTTCAATGTCCCTTTATGATAACTCCAAAGAAACTAAGAACTGAAGAGCCAAATCTCAGCATAGTAAAGACGATAGTCAACTACCTACAGTCAACATAAATGAGGCAAAACTGAAAGTGTTTCCTCATCTCAAACAAGGAAGGAGCCAACTGTCACTACTCTTATTCCATGTAGTGTTTGAAATCTTGGCCCAAAGCCAGTGAAAGATAAAGAAAACAAGAATTATCCTTTCTGCAGATGATATGAGTCTATACTTAGAAAGCCTAAGGTCTGCTAAAAGTCTGAGATCTGATAAACATGTTTAGCAATGTAGGAGGCAATAATCAGTGGCTTTTCTATACACTAATAATAAAACTACTGAGAAAAAAAAATTAAACAATCCTAGTCACATTAACTAAAAAAGTAAAACTAGAAATAAATAAAAGTCAGACATCTGCAATAAAAGTTTTTTTTTTTTTAAGAAGAAGGGAAAAAAAACCGATTTCATTAAAAGATAAAAGAACCTCTAATGTTCACAGACCAGAATTGCCAAAACGGTCATACCACCAAAGCAAATGACAGATTCAATGTAAACAACATCCAAAGTCCAACAGCATTCTTCACAAAACTTGAAAGAAAATCTTAAAATTCATATAGGAACCCCAAAAGTCTCAGAAAGACCAAAGCAATCATGAAGAAAAACAGCAATTCTAGAAGCATCACACTTCAAAATATCCTACAGAGCCATTTTAACAAAAGTAACATGGTACAGACATAAAAACAGACACACAGAATAAAACAGAAGATCCAGAAATAAATCCATGTGTCTATGGCCACCTGATTTAAGAGAGGTGCCAAAAACATGCTGGGGGGAAAAAATCCTCTTTAACAAACAGTGCTGGGGAAAGTCCATTTCCACAAAAAGGAGATCTAAACTAGATCCCTCTTACCTTGAACAAAAATCAGCTCAAAATGGATCAAAATCCTAATGTAACACCTACAACTCTAAAACTGCTAGAGGAAAAGGTTGGAAAATACGTCAAAATGCTAACCTAGGGCAAGAACTTTCTGAACAGGACTCCATTAGCCCTGGACAGAATAGCAAAAACTAACAAGTAGGATTGTAGCAAATTTGAAAGCTTTTGCACAGACAACTAAACAATTACCAGAGTAAACTGATAACCTACATAATGTGAGAAGAATCTTTTCTACTTATTCACTCCACAGGGAAGTAAAGATTTGTTCTTAATTGTGTGTCTGTGCACAGGTATATGCAAACAAGGGCAGGTGTCCACAGGGGCAGGGTGCTGGATTGCCCTGGAACTGGAGTTACAGGTGGCTGGTTGAAAACTGTCGACGTGGCTACTGGGAACCAAACTGGGGTCCTTTGGAGGAGCAGTTTGTGCTCTTGACGACTTAGCCACCTCTCTAGCCTTTCAATGGGGAACCGAGTATCTAGAACACATAAGGAATTTAAAAATTAAAGGACAAAAGAACAAATAATCCAATTAGTAAATGGGTAAATGAACTAAACACTTTTCAAAATAAGAATTACAAAGAACCAATGGAGGGAAAATGTTAAGGCTGCTTGGCCATCAAGGAAACACAAAAGCATATTGAAGCTGGATGTCGCGGTACACACTTGTAATTCAGCACTTAGGAGATGAAGGCACCAGGATGTTGAATTCAAGCCCAGCCTTGCTATATACTAACCACTTCAAGGTCAAGTTGGGCTATATGAGAGATAATCGCAAAGAAAAGAAGGAAAGAAGGAAGGATAGGATGAGGAAGAATAAAGAACAGCTCCACTGAGATGCTATCTCATCTCCAAGAAAAATTAAAAAAAAACAGCTGTTAGCAAGGGCCCTTCACTAGCCCCTGCACCCACGTACACAGTCCTCCAGGCAGGACACTGCCCTTCCAATCTTGAATCACTACACAAGACTTCACACGGTTGGGCCCATCAATATTTCCTCTTCAAGAGGATGGAGTACTCACAAGGAAGGTACTTCAGACATCACCCTTCCCTGAGGTTACAGAAGCCGTTACTAGGACAAGAAACACTCTTCTTCTCTGAAATATGCCACCCTGAAAGTTGCTCAGGCTTATGTACATAATCCCTCACCTATGCTCCCGAAAGTAACCATCATGGTTTAGTTAGTCCACCAACCTACATGTGGGTAGAATCATTTCTCTGGCCTGACACTTGTGCCCTATCTGGGGCGAACATGTGTTTATACAGTTCTCTCTGACAAACTAATACGACAGTATGTTGATGACAACTTAAACTAGTACAGCCAGGATGAAATTATGTTGCACAGCTTTCACAAATCGAAAACCAAATAACCATCTGACCTAGCAATACTACTCTACCACTCCTAAAAGAATCCAAGTCAGTCTGCCACAGAAGTCACAGCACTATTCACAATAGCAAAGTTACGGAGTCAATGTACATGTCCATCAACAGACCCACGAAGAAAATGTGGTATATAAACACAATAGTGTCATACAGCCATGAAGAATGAAATCCAGCCAGAGATGTGGCTCAGCTGGTGGACTGCTGGTTTAACATATATGAAGCCCTGAGTTCCACCTCCAGCATGGTATAAACTGGACACAGCCTGTAATGGAGACAGGTGAGTCAAAAGTTCAAGGCAATGGATAGAAATGATGCAGCAGGTAAAACATTTGCCAGAAAAGCCTGATCATTCGAGCTGGACCCTTAGCATCCACATAAAAGTGAAAGGAAAGAAACGATTCCACAAAGGTGTCCTCTGACTTCCATAGGTATGTATGTGCCACAGAGAGAGTTTAAAAAACAAAAACTTAAATAGCCATTGCCCCCCCCGCTTTTCCTTTGAGATCCTATCTTATCTCAGAATAGCTATCACACACACACACACACACACACACACACACACACACACACACACACAAAAACTTTAACAAAATCCTAGAACACAAAAGGGTCTAAAAAATTCAAAATGTCCTCTACTTTTGATTAAAATATTTAAAAATGTCTTGCTATGTAGCTGTGGCTGTCTTGGAACTCACTGTGTAGATCAATCAGGCTGGCCTTGAACTAGAAGATATCCTCCTGCCTCCCTGTCTGCGTTCTGGGATTACAGATGTAAACCATCATGCCAGGGCCAATTTTCTTGAACTATATGCAAACATTTAAGTACATTTTATGAGGCACTTGAAAAACTTGAAAAGATCATACCCCATTCCTGAACCCTTCAGTTTGCATTGCCCAATAAACACATTCTCCTATACTACTATATATACTATATACTATGATATACCATTACCACAGCCTAACATTGCTTTAACTCTTGTTTTCTTTGGGACAGGGTCTCACTACTTAACTTTCTGGTCTGAAACAGGCTGGCCTCAGATCCAGAGATCTGCCTGCCTCTGCCTCCCAAGTGCTGGGATTACAGGCTTGAGCCACTGAACCTCCATTGGTACCTGCATGAGTGCCATACATGTGAACTCAAAAAGAGACCTATACAGAAAGAAAGAAGAGAGAGACAGAAAGAAAACAAAAGAAAGAGAAAAAGAGAAAGAAGGAAAGAGAGAAAGAGAAAAAGAAAAAGAGAAAGAAAGAGAAAAAAGAATAAGAAGAGAAAGAGAGAAGAAGAGAAATAGAGAAAGAGACAGAGACAGAAAGGAGAGAGAGAGAAGAGAAATAAAGTAAAATTCAAGATCCTCATGCCTGTCTCTTGTGGAATATGGGGGGAGGGGTTTGTCTCACCCATCATCAGGTATGTTAATAAAATCCTACATACAAAGGACTTAAAAATGCATGCTAATAAAATAATTATTATTTGCACTACACTCAAGGATTATGTCATCTTCCTAAGGAATGTGAACTTTAAAGTATTTGCTATTGTGGAACTTTTACACAATCAAACCCAATTTACAAATCTTTACTGGCCACAGTATGTTGGACAGCTGCACAGGACAAAAGGCTGCAGCACCACTCGAAGGCAACAGAATCAGACACATTATCACTGAAAAAAATATTTTAGTTTTATTACATGTTTTGAAACCTTTAATAACCGTAGAAAACAAAATTAACAACTGGGATTACCGTGAACGTTCAGGTTCACGTTGGTAGAAATGTGGCTTTGAAGACAGAAAGGGACATGTGTGGTGACGCATACATTATGCTGCCGCGGGAGCACTTCAAACCCAAGCCCAGCCTCACACACAATAGCACCTTGACCAAAAACACAGTGGGCTGAAGGAAGGAACCTTGGTCGCTTTTGAAGGTTTTAGCATTTGATGAAACTTTTAAGATTTGTTTTGATTTATGTAGATGTGTATGTGTGCCTGCGTGAGTTCACATGCACCACATCCATGCACGTACCCATGGAGGCCAAAAGGAGCAGGAGCTACCTGAGCTCTAAGCCACCTGAGGTGGACGCCAAGCACCACGTTCAGGCCCTCTGCAAAAGCAGTAAATGCTCTGTAACAGCTGAGCCATTTCTCCAGCCCCCTGGAAGTCTCTTTTTCAAGCTTTATTTTTATTTGTATGAGTGCTTGCCTACATGTACATAGGTGTACCACTTGCTCAGACACGTGTATGTATCACACACACATAAATAAATTTAATAATGACAAAAACCATTTACCACTCTAACATTCTGAAAACATGTAACTAGTCAACTCTTAAAATCCTTCATTCTGTAAAATCTTCTTTCTCTCCATCTATGACATTTTACAAATACAAGATTAAATATTATACACCTAAGAAAAGCACTATGTACAGAATTATTATATAGGCCAATAAACTTATCTACATACTTGCTAGTTTTCTATTAGTTCAGAAATGAGAGTAAAAGGAGATAACACTTAACCTCACCAGAACGGGCAGGTGAATCACTAATTATGTCTTTCAGATAGCTGAGCTTTATATGCAACCTTTAACACACTATGGTTTATAGTTCTAGACAGTGTGCTTTAACCCAGGGCAACATTGGGAATATCAGTGACTATAACATAGCATCCTATTAACTGTCTGCACCAGTTCAATGAGACCCCTATGGGCCTTGGTTGTTGTTGTTGTTTTTTGTTTTTGTTTGTTTGTTTTTTGTTTTTTTTTTTTTAGCAAATTCCATCTTCTACCTTCCGTCTTCTACCTTGATGTCATATTTAAATGTCTCAACTGCTTCTAAAGAAAAAGCAGCTGGCTCTCACAGCTCTGCTCTGCACCTCCACAGGTAAACAAAGGTAAACAAGTCCTGATGCATGAGATTCTGAGACCTCTATTTGCATTCCAGCTGTGAAAGTGTTCTTAAATTTTCACATTCTCAAAAGGCAATTCTGATACATTACACCATGGATAAACCTTGAGAATTGTGGTAACTAAAACACAGTAATCAGAAAAAAGGGACCTAGAAACCAGCTGGGCAAGTTTAATCAGAGCCGGAGAGCAGGCAGATCTTTTTCAGCCTAGTAGTGAGTCTAGGACAGCCAAGACTACACAGAGAAACCCTGTCTTGAAAAACAAAAACAAAACTATTCACTTTTAGTTCACTTTTGAGAGATGAAGAAGATAGATGGAGGCAAGTTGCATAAAATTATGAACATATTTAAGGTAACACTAAACTATATACATTTAGAATAATTAAAATTATATTAATTCCAGTTGGTTTACCTCTAATTTTTTTTAACTTAAAGAATAATAATGCATGGGGGGAGGGGCTGGAGAGATGGCTCAGAAGTTAAGAGCACTGGCTGCTCTTCTAGAGGTTCTGAGTTCAATTCCCAGCAACCACATGGTGGCTCCCAACCAACTGTAATGAGATCTGTGCCCTCTTCTGGTGTGAAGGTGTATATGTAGGCAGAACACTGTATACATAATAAAATAAATCTTTAAAAATTAAAATTAATATTCCATTGTATAGATGTACCACAATTTCTGCATCCATTCTTCAGCTGAGGGGCATCTGGGCTGTTTCCAGCTTCTGGCTATTACAAATAAGGCTGCTACAAACATGGCTGAGCAAATGTCCTTATTGTGTACTTGAGCCTCTTTTGGAATATGCCTAGGAGTGGTATGGCTGGATCTTGAGGAAGTGTTATTCCTAGTTGTCTGAGAATGCGCCAGATTGATTTCCAGAATGGTTGTACAAGTTTACATTCCCACCAGCAGTGGAGGAGGGTTCCCCTTTCTCCATAACTTCTCCAGCAAAAATAGATACAGAAATTGTGGTACATCTACACAATGGAATATTACTCAGCAATGAAAAACAAGGAAATCATGAAATTTGCAGGTAAATGGTGGGATCTGGAAAGAATCATCCTGAGTGAGCTGTCCCAGAAGCAGAAAGACACACACGGTATATACTCACTCATATAGACATATAATATAGGATAAACCTACTAAAATCTGTACACCCAAAGAAACTAATCAAGAGGGAGGACTCTGATTAAAATGCTCAAACCCCATCCCAAAAGGCAAAGAGGATGGACATCAGAAGAAGAAAACAGGAAACAAGTTAGGAACCTCCCACAGAGGGCCTCTGAAAGGCTCTGCCCTGCAGACTATCAAAGCAGATGCTGAGACTTATGGCCAACTGTTAGGCAGTGTGCATGTAATCTTATGTAAGAAGTGGGAAATAGTAAGATCTGGAGAGGACAGGAACTCCACAAGGAAAGCAACAGAACCAGAAAATTTTAACACAGGGGTCTTTCCAGAGACTCATACTCCAACCAAGTACCAGACATGGAGATAACCTAGAAACCCTGCACAGATGTAGCCCATGGCAGTTCAGTGTCCAAGTGGGTTCCATAGTAATGGGAAAAGGGACTGTCTCTGACATGAACTGATTGGCCTGCTCTTTGATCACCTTCCACTGAGGGGGGAACAGCCTTACCAGGCCACAGAAGATGACAATGCAGCCACTCCTGATGAGATCTGATAGACTAAGATCAGAAGGAAGGAAAAGAAGACCTCCCCTATCAGTGGACTTGGGGAAGGGCATTCGTGAAGAAAGGGGAGGGAAGGTGGGACTAGGAGGGGAGGAGAAAGGGGTTTATGGGGGGATACAAAGTAAATAAAGTGTAACTAATAAAAGTTAAAAAAAAAAAAAGCAAATCAAAACCACACACATTGCTAACATGAATTATATCTTATCTGTTTGGTTTCTCCCTGATGAATTTTGTTTTTTGAACATTAAAATAATTAGAGCTTTCTATAAAAAAAATTGAAATTAAAAAATGCACTTCAGCAATTAAAAGCACTTGCTACTCTTGCAGAGGAGCTGAGCTTGGATCCAGGACCCACAGCAGATCAGATCTGCCTGTAGCTGCAGGTCTAGGGAATCCAATGCTCTCTTCTGACTTCTCAAGGCTCCTGCACATACATGGTGCATATACACACACTCAGGCAAAAAAACAAAACAAAAAACCATATACATAAAATGATAAATCTTTTAATGCATCTCAATTGTTTCTATGCTCTAGACAAGGATATGTTAAGTGCCCATGTGTGGTTATCAACTTATCATTCCAAGGTTATTTTACAAAGTAACAAGTAAAAACCAACCAAAATGGCATCTTGAAAGTATAGCTACAAACCGCTGTACATTATTTTTAGCAAAAGAGATTTGTGTGCATGTTGCAAAAACTCCTAGGTTTGGGGGAGGAGTCGGGAGAGATGGCTGATCGGTTATGAGCACTTGTTACTCTTACAGAAGACCAGGGCCCTCTATTCCTAGGACCCGCATGTGGCTTACAACCATCCCTAATTCCAGTTCCAGGAGCTCTGAAATTTTCTTCTGACTTTTTTCAGCACCCGACAGGCATGTGGTGCATATACATCCATGCAGGAAAAACATTCATACACATAAAAAAATTAAATCTGAAAAAAAGCTTTAACTTCTCAGGGTATAAAAACACTAATTTTGACCTCAAGCAAAATATTTGTTGTTTAGGTAGTTTTAAGCTGAACATCAAAAAATAAAAGAAATTAAATTGTACATCAGCAAGAAAATTTTTGAGCTTTTTAAATAATTACTAAATTTCTTATTTTATCTTTTGTAGTCATTCCAAATGTGTAACACTTGACTACTATGATGGCTAATCTTGGCTGTCAACTTGACTACATCTGGAATCAACTAAAACCCAAGCATCTGGGCACGCCTGTGAGGGATTTCCCTAATTGGATCATTTGAGGTAGGAAGACACGCCCTAAATCGGGGCCATACCTTCTGGTGGCAGCCCACACAAAAGGGCATACAAGAAAGCTTTTGCTTTTTGCCTCTTCACTCTCGCTTGCAAATTAATCTATCCTAACGGCTGAGGCAGACTTTTGCTGGTTTTAGAACCCATTTCTTTGGATTCCAACACAGACTAAAAATCATCAACTCTACAGCAAGCCTCTGGGACTCTAGCACCAGACTGGAACTGCTGAGACATCCAGTCTCTCGGCCTGAAAACCTACCAGATTCTTGGCCTGTCAGTTGGGGGAGATACCCAGACCATAGCCACAATCTGTAAGCAATGCTAATAAATTTCATTCATATGTATGTGTGTATATATGTATATAAATTTGTATGTATGATATATACACACACACTTTTTTTCATGCTTATCAGTTCTGTTCCTTTAGAAAAAAACTAACATAACCACTAACAAACCTGTTCAACCCCTCATCTAAGACCCTCTCCAAGAACTGTAGAGATGGCTCGGTGGTTAAGACAGGTCTTCCAGAGGATGAGTTCACTTCCCAGCACCTACACTGGGCAGTTCACAACTGCCTGTAAGGATCCAATGCCTCTGGAGTCTTTCTCTCTTTTTCTCTCCCTGTCTCTGTTTCTCTGGCTGTCCTGGTACTCGGTAGACCCTGCTGGCCTGGAACACAGAGATCTGCCAACCTCAGCCTCCCACTCTGGGATTAAAGACATGCACCACCACCACCTGGATTGTGAGGGCACCTGCACACACTCAATCACACACACATGTAATTTAAAATAATAAACATAAATCTTTAAAGGGACGATCTCCAAATATTACCTGCCAAAACCCAATCCTCCCCACAAAGCAAACGCTCTTTAACTACTCTAGCTAACCCAAATCAGTTTAGTAATGACTTTTTCCTATACTAAACAAAACATTAAAAAGGAACTAATGCATGCAGTACTGTGCACCATGTCAGAAATACTACTCCCTGAGGAGTGTTTAGTTCATTAAAGTTATCTAAAAATCTTCAAAGGTCAACTATTTCACACCATTTAACAGAATTTGGACTAGGAGCTAGAAGGATGGCTCTCTAGTTAGGAATGCGTATAGGTCCCTGCACTTATATGAGGTGGCTTACAACCACTTGTAACTCCAGATCCAGGGACCAACACTCTGGTCTCCTTGGACACTGTAATCATGTGCACATACCACACATATGGGTATATTTAAGTGTGTGTGTGTGTGTGTGTCCAACAGAAAATAGACTAAAATTTTTGCCTTTAAAGAAGTCCTGACCAGCTGGGCATGGTGGTGCACAACTCTAGTCCCAGCGCTCAGGAGGCAGAGGCAGACAGATCTCTGAGTTCAAGGCCAGCCTGGGCTACGAAGCCAAGTCCAGAACAGCCAGGGCTACACAGAGAAAGCCTGTCTCAAAACACAACAAAACAAAAGTTCTGACAGAGACACCTGTCTTGAAAAACGAAAGAAAAAAATGAAAGATCACCTAAAGAAATAGAGAGCCTAACAAAGTTTGAGATCTTCTGTTGTGGCTTTTTAAAATGAATCTTAGCTTTATTTAATTAATTCAATAGTATACTGAACCTGTGTTTATTTTGTTTTCTGGGGTTTGGGGGGTTTGTTTATTGCCAAAGTCTGTCTATTATGTAGCTCTGGGTGTCCTAGAACTCATTCTGTAGACCAGGCTGGCCTTTAACTCATAGAGATGCACCTATTTCCACCTCCCAAAGGCGAACAACATACCTAGCCTCTGAGCCTAGATTTATTTTGGCTGACTTATAGTTACTAAATGTCTTTATTTTTTCTATAATATCAACTTTCCATTTACATATTGTTTATTCTGTATTTCTTTAAAAGTACAACTTTTACATCCAATTTGGTAATTTTTTTAACAATAAAATGTTCCACTGCATTTTTATGGCTATAATTATAACTGTTATATCTCATTAAGGAAGGGTAGAAAGACAGGGAAATTGTGGAAATGAAAAGAAAAGGAGCCCCTCATCCAGGAGTCTGGTCAAAATCTCTTACCAATTGAGGAGAATTTCAGCACAACTACCAACATCTGTTGTGAAGCCTGCTAACACAGAAATAATATTCCTTTCCTTTACAGATACTTTATGTTAAAATAATTAAATGTTTTAAAGAACTGTTGTGAGGCCTAAATACACATGTCCTGGGATAGGGCCGCATTCCTTCCCCTGGGCAGACGTTTGGCTGTTTGCTGATACAGGGCTGCCCTCAGTGGGTCTTGAATTTACAATGCTCTTGCCCGGGCAACCAGTGCTGGGATTACAAGGCAATGCCTCCAGGCCCAGCCTGAATACAGTTTTAAGCATGCTTTTAAACAAAAACAGACAAAAACTAATTATATAAAAGTCCTCAGGTACTTCCTGTTATCAGGAAAGGTGTACACTGTGCAGGGAGCAGCTCTTCTAACATGGTGCACAGGACTGCATTCATCGATTCCTTTTTTCTGATGTGCTTAGTACAGAGGTTAACTATGGAGCTGATTTGGGGTATATAGAAGAGTTAAGAGTATCTGCTTGTGGAAAGGATTACATTTTGGGATTAGGTGACATGTAGAACCAGTCTTGTTTAAGGCCCTTGGGCTGACAAGATGGCTCGGTTGGCTAAAAAGCCAGATTCTTGAGATGGAGAGCACTGGCTGTTTTCCAGAGAACCCAGGTTCAATTCCTAGCGCCCACACGACAGCTCACAGCTGTCTGTGACTCACCTAACACCCCTTTCTGGACCCCAGCGGAACCAGGCACACATGCGGTGCATGGGTACCTGCAAGCACCACACCAGCACACATAATAAAATAAATTCTAAATTTTATTTAAAACTCTCTAAGTGGGAGGGAGACAGCATCTGTAATTGGGAAGCTCCTGCAGTAAAATGGGAGCGAGAAACCAGAGAATCAATTTGCAGTGCAACCACAGAAACAACAAGAGATCCTGCCTCTAAAACAAGGCTGAAAGCCCTGGAGTGATGGCTCAGCAGTGAAGAGCACTTGCTTTTTTTGACAGAGGATAGTTCAGTCCCCAGAACTTACATGGTAGATTCACAACCATCTGTAACTTTAATTCCAGGGAATCTGACCTCCACCACACTAGGCATTCAAGTAGTGCATATACCCATTCGGAAGCAAAACAGTCATTCATGCAAAACCAAACAAATAAATCTAAAAACAAGCAAAAACCCAAAATGGAACAAGTGAGCAAACTTAAAAACAGTTATCTGATTTCCACATGTGTGCATGTCCACAGTCAGACTAAATAAATAAATAAATAAATAAATAAATAAATAAATAAATAAATAAAAATAAATGGCTTTTGTTTTTTGAGACAGGGTTTCTCTGTGTAGCCCTGGCTGTTTTGGAACTCACTCTGTGGACCAGGCTAGCCTCAGACTTGGAGATCCGCCTGCCTCAGCCTTCCAAGTGCTGGCATTAAAGATGTGTGCCGCGACCACCTGGCAGAAAACTTTCAGGAAAGTCTGTATTTTTTCTTTAATAACTTGTTTTTATTTTTATCCTTACTCTCGCTTTCGAAAACTTTAAACATGAATTTTCAACAACCTAACCATGTCTTTTCTATTTTTCACTCATTTTCCAACAGGACTGGTGTTACCTAAAGAATGGTAGCAGTCTAACAAAATCCCACTCCCTAAAGTCTAATGGCTCAAAACCTCCTGGGTAACCAAAATCCCCAGATACTTGCAACCAATTTAACAACTACGTAAATAGAAAAACTGTTTTCAAATACAAAAAAACACCCAAGTTAGATAAAAGTGGTATTTGCTGAAAGGAAAATACTCTGCCATAACAAATCTGCACCATTTACCAGGTACATTTTAAAAATTTCACTGAAATTGTTACCAAATATAGTTAACAGACAAATAATGCCATAAAATCGTCTTTTAAATATAAAATGTTAACATAACAATATTTAGCATTCAGAAATATATACAAATATATATTTGTCATTTAATGTGACTATAACATAAGGCCATAATAAAAGGTCAATGAAGTTTGGTTTGTTCATCTTTTCTGTAGACATTAAAGTCAAATGACATCTGCTACTACACCACATTTCTAAAGCTAAGCCCAATCTACTTATCACTACAAAAGCAAAGGTTACCCTACAAATGTGCAGGCATGCAAAGATTTTTGCACTTTGGTGGTGGCTTGGTTTGGTTGGTTTTATGGTTTGGTATGGTATGGTTTAGGTTTGGTTTTTTGAGACAGGGTCTCATGTAACCCATGATGGCCTAAAACTCACTGACTGAGTAACATAGGATGACTTTAAATTCCTGATCCTTCTGCTTCCCAAATGCTGGTGTTACAGGCCTATGTCACCACACCCAGCCAGCAAAGCTTTATTTTTATATTCATTCATTCATTCATTCATTTAAAATTTCAGTGTGTGCACTTGTGAGCACATACATTTTTAAAGGAAAAAATCATGGTTCCCACCCCCCCAAAAAAATATTAAAAACAAAGCCCCTTTTGTATTTTTTTTCTTATATAGGCTTTCAATTGCATCCCAAAGATTCAGCAGTTTTTACAATGAAAAGCCAAGAATTCAATAGAAGAAAACAAAGGCCTCAGAAAAATCAGGCGGTTCATCAACGGTGGCTAAACTATCGTGTACTCTATTAGTTCATCAGGCTGCAAACTTTGAGTGGAATGACCAAATTTAAATTAGCTGTTGGCCCATCAAATGACAGGTTAGACAAAGAGTTATTCAGAGAAACCATTTTACGTACACACCATTGAACTTTGTGGAGTATTACACATCCACCTCTAGCACGGGTGGCCAACCCTTCCCACTCTCTACCACACGGAGGTCTTTGCAGAAGAAGCAAGAGAAGACGCGTTCACTTAGAACCTAACTCGTCTCCTTCAGCAACACAGACAGGGCACATGCGTACATTAAGATACAAAAAGTGGCTTTAACCAAAAGGACTTATAAAAATACTGTACCTGACATAATTTTTATTTATATTTTGTATTTGTTTTTACTGTTAACTTTTAATGATTTGATAAACCAGATGTACATCCTACATGCATAAATCAGGTTAATTGCTGTCATTTAAAAGATCCTTAAAGCATTATACCCATATTATTAAATCACTGGATTTTTTTAAAAAATCAATTTTCATTCTATTTTCTCTGCAAATTGTATGTTTTAAGGAATTAACTCATCAACTGACAGCTTTAACTCTAACATGTTCAGAAAATTTGTAATTCTTCCTTCAAACCTACTCTCTACAAATACATCTATATCGCAAAATGGACAGCGGATATAACCTCGATTGTGAACAAAGACTCCCAAAAACCAGGATCCTAACACACCAACTACTGCTCAGCTAAAAATGTCCTTCGGACCACAAAGCTCAAAGGTCAGAATCTTAAGACACTGTAGATACCAGAAAAACCCTACATCATGACAGAAACACAGAAAGCATCATGGCTAAAACGACCACTCCGAGTTCACACACCTGCTATCCTTCAGC
This sequence comes from Psammomys obesus, assembly GCF_907164565.1. Taxonomy (NCBI): domain Eukaryota; kingdom Metazoa; phylum Chordata; class Mammalia; order Rodentia; family Muridae; genus Psammomys; species Psammomys obesus. The sequence goes on along the minus strand of NW_026591918.1, from coordinate 8,312,969 downwards.
TATTAATACTGCCCCTTTCACGTTCTAAAAGGTCCTGCTTTGAGGGAAAATTCATTGGTTGTGTTAGAAGTCAGAATGGTGGTTGCCTTGGGGAAGGGGCAGGTGTTTGGAGGAATCCCTTTGGGGGACCTGAAAATGTTCTGTATCTTAATGTGTATGTGGCCATCACGACATATACATGGGTAAAACAAGGCTGAACTGTCCTCTTTTATTGTTAAACTTTTAAAAAGCATAACTTATGTAGATTGAACATGCCTTCTCTAAATGTCTGTGTTCAAATAAAGTTCACAGATTTATCCTGGATATAGCTAACAAGATGGTTTTTCCAATCTATTTTTATAAAGACACATATTGTGTGTGCTTTTATGTAGAACCTTTCAAAACACTTATTTAAAAAAAAAAAAAGTCATTTTAAGAAGTCTCCAAATTTTAGAACCAAAAGAACGAAGATCTACTTATCCCACTTTTGCAAATAAGGAAGATAAAAACTGCCTT
>NW_026591918.1:8252786-8312074 GCF_907164565.1 Psammomys obesus | reverse complement strand
GCGCCGCGGTCCTCCCGGCAACCCGCGCCCCTCGCCTGGCGCGCGTGGCGCTCCCGGCCCGGCCTCCCCGCCGGCCCGCGGGGTCCGAGCTGCGCGGGAGGCGACGCGTCCGCGGGCCCCGCTCCGCCGCCCCCGCTGTCCTCGCGTCCCCGCTCCGCACCTCGCCGAGGGGCGCCCGCGAGGCCTCTGAGCCCCGACGGCGCCTGGACCGAGCGCGCCCTCGGGTCCCGGAGGCGCGTCCCGGCCCCGCCGGGATTTTGCAGAGCTCACCCCGGCTGGTGGGCAGGGCGGCCCGGCCCCGGCGGAGTCCGCGAGCGGTCCGTCCCGACGCGCGCCACGGTGGCCCGCACGTGACCACCCCGATGGCCTCAGCGGAGAGGCAGCGGCTCCGCAGCTCCCCACCTGTCCTTTGACACCCAGCAGGGCACGCCAGCGCCCGGCTCCCCCGAGTCCGACCGGACACCTCGCCGTACCTGATGCCCAGGCTTGCCCAAGAGGCGCCTTGCAGCCGAGGGGGATAAGAAGCCCCAAAAGCTGTGACTCAGCCTCCAATCCGGAGGCGCCCACGGGCATCTAGGTTTGCGACTCTTCCCTTCCTCCCCCAGCACGGGTGTCGGTAGGATGCACACACCTGCTCCAGAGAGTTCCCTCAGAAGGGAGTCTGGCGGCAGCGGGACCGGGAGTGCTAAGGAGACCAGACTCTCCCGCTAAGATGGCCTCAGTCAGGGCTCTTACTCAAGGCTCCTGTCTTGGAGAGAAGAGGAGGCGCCCACACACTGACACATCTTGGGATGTTCGTAGGAGGCAACTTTCTTCGGGGCAACCCTGGTAAACACCTACATTACAAATTCCAGATGATTTTTTTTTCTCTAAGTGTAAAGACCCCTGAAAAGACAAAGTAACGGGGGAAAAGATTGTAAAAAGAATATCCAATTATTGCTACACAATTTGAGTTCTCAAACACAAAACCTGCATAGATACTTAACTTTACATGTTACAAGCACACATTTTCTTTTATTTGCTGCTTTCGCTAGCATTGTTTGCATGGTCATTTTTACAGTATACAGCCCCTACTTTTGGTGAATTTTATTTCGTTGCAGTTATCTGCTAACGCGTGCATGAGTTCTACACGTGGGATGAATTTCTAGGAACGGAAAAGTTTTCAGGTAGAAAGATATGAATGGCCCTATATTGCCCCAATTTATCTTTCACCAGCAAGGAACAGCATGAGGAAATTAACGCGCATTTCTAAACAATGAGTGACATCTTTTCTTCCCTACATTAATGATGCCTGTTGATAGTTTGAGATTACCTTATTTGGCATTTCTTGGATGACTATACACTCAAAATTTCCCCATTTGCTATCTGTGTTTCCCCGTCTGTGCATGACCTATTGTTCCCATCCATTGTCTTGAGCTGAGTTCTCTTCTAACTTTAAAAATGCCTTTCTTTCTTTTTTTTTTTTTTTTTTTTCTTTTAAAGCTATTCCACTTTTGTTATCGATGAAAATGTTGCCCAGCCTGGCGTCCCTTTTGTTTTAGTTTACAGTCCATTTGTCATTCTAGTCCTCAGGCTTTTTTCTCATGGAATACTAACAAAGCGAGCTTTCATGCACCCATCTGCTTGTATAATTTCTTTGCATATTTTATTATTTTATGATCACCTATCTAGTTTCATTTTTGCTCTACTTTGGAGTAAGTAGATAAAAAATGTAGACTTAATTTCCCTCCTCTATCACAATGCTTACTGTTTATGCAGTCACCATTTATTAAATAATTCTCCTCTGGATCTTGGCTTAGCAAAACCTGCTTTTTTGCCGCACCTTTGCTTTTGGCTTGTGTATTTCACAATCGTTCCTCCTATAGACCTTAGTTTCAGCAAATACTGCATGGTTGTAAATATTGATTCTTCGAGATAGTTTTTACATCTGACAAGGGCCAATCCCCGCCATGAGAACCTTTTTAAAATATTACTGGTTTACACAGCCATACATGTTCTAGGATAATCCTATAAGGGTTAAGAGCATTGGCTTCGGGGCTGGAGAGAGAGCTCAGCAGTTACCAACGCATATTGCCATTGCAGGAGACCCAAGTTCAATTCCCAGCACCTACGTGGAGTTCACAGCTGCCTATAGTTGAGCTCCTGGAGATCCAATGTCTCAGGCTCCAGCAATCACATACTCAAGCTCACACAAGGACACATAATTAAAGGAAAAAGAGAGTTGCCCGGAGCTGTGGCGCACACCTGTAGTCCCTGGGAGGCAGAGGCAGGTGGATCTCTGTGAGCTCAAGGCCAGCCTGGTCTACAAAGACAATCCAGGACAGCCAAGTCTACACAGAAAAAAAAAGAGAGAGACCATGGGCTTTGAGGGAAAACCAGGTTCAACTCTGAGCAGCCTTGTGACCTTGACAATTGCCTCAGGCCTTACAGTGTGGGGCTGGAAATGGGGACCAGAGTGATACCTCCTCCCAGGCTCAGTGGCTGGCTCTCAGTCAATGCTTAATGTTGGCTACTTTGTTAAACATGTCTTCTGTTCCAAGGGAGTACATGTGTGAAAATGTATTCGTGACACCCATTTATTTGTACACTAACGCTTATAATTAGCAAAAGGTAGCAGCAGCAGTAAGGTTGGAGCTGAGACTGGTAGTGTATGGCCTATAGTCTCAGCACTGGGGAGGTCACAGAAGGAGAATCATGAGTTCCAGGGCACTCAGTGCTACAGAGTGGTGGCGCAGGCCTTTCACCCTAGCACCAGGAGGCAGAGGCAGGCAGGTCTCTGTTAACTGGAAGCCAGCCTAGTCTGTACAAGTTCCAGAACAAGTAGTGTTAGCTACATAGAGAGACCCTGTCTCCTCCCCATACCTCCCCCCCCTAAAAAAAAAAGTGTTGCAACTTCCATGGAGTCACATTAATCTAGGAACTAATTTTGGCAGATCGAATACTCTATAACTTCATTTCTCCCACCAGGACCTATGCTATCTTTCAATTTATTCAGCTATAAAATTTTCAGAAGCCAACTCCCTTGTTGCCTTTAGTATTTCTCCATTGCTCACCTCATGCCCTCTAATGAAGAAGGGCAAGGAGCCCCAAGGAGCTGCTGAGACTCCCATTTGAACGGCTGTCTTTTGCTGTACCCGTGTGGCTGTGTACCCCTTCCAAGGTCCCTCCAGATGGGCCACACATGCATTCCCTAGAACAAACTAGGAGCTTTCAGGCCATCCTCAGCGAGAGGCAGAGCAAGGCCCCAGGGCTGCCAGTTCCTCGACACTTTTAAACTTGTTCTATGTATTTACTGGGGGTAGGGGTGTGAGTGTGTGCCACAGCACCCTTGTGAAAGTTAGAGGACAACTTAGGGAGTTGCTTCTCTCCTTCAACCGTGTAGATTTTGAGGATTGAATTCAGATTATCAGGCTTGGTGGCTATAGCACCTCTGCCCACTGAGCCATCTCTGGGTAAAGGAGCCCCAGCTCCTCAGCCTTCCACCACTCCCTAGGAAACTTGGGTTGGGGGTGGTTAATGGAAGAGGCACATAGAGACAGGGACAATTTATGACAGCCTGGTTTATGGACGTGATAGCCCCCATAAAGGTTCTCCAAGGTTTCTTGATGTGCTTTGTATAATCCCAAGAGCTTTACTTCAAAATGCTGTGAGATCAGCCCCGCCCACCCTTCCGCTGTGTCTCACTCACCTGTGTGGTCTGCTGCACCAGTGTCTGAGCTTGATCCCTACAGGCAGCAGCTGTTTGCGCTGCGCAGTTTCCTTTCCCTTCCGAGAGTATGTCACCGCCCTTCCTACCACAGTGCACTGGTACACTCTTCATCCTGCCTCTCACACCCACCTTCACCTAGTTCACTACTCATTGTTCCGTATCCCTTTAATGAGGTAGTTTCCTTAGGCCCCTGACTACTCCATCTAAATACGGGAGTCAGGCCTCCTCCCCTCTCCCTCCCTCCCACCCTGTCTCTTCTCTTTCTCTGCTCGTTCCATTGACAGTTTGTACCTGCATTTGTCATTGCCTCTCTTCCTTTCTCTAAGCCCTGACAAAGACAAGAGTCCCCCTAAGAGACATGTTTGACTCATCACTGAGCCTGAGAAATTGTGGTAGATAAGATATCTGCCATGTTAGATGGCAGCACTTAGAGCAGAGGCTCGCACTGGACGGTGGTGGCACACTCTTCTAAACCCAGCACTCAGGAGGCAGAGTTGGAGGCCAGCTTGGTCTACAGAGTCAGTTCCAGGACAGCCAGGGCTACACAGAGAAACCCTGCCTTGAGAAACCAGAGAGAGAAAAAATAAGAGCGCAGAGACTAGCATACCCTTGAAGAACCTTGACAACCCCAGCTCGGTTGCACTGCACTGCTCGCTGGCTCTGTGTGGTGACCAGCAATACCCTGCCCTCAGTGACCAAGGCGTCTACACTAACTTCCATCTTACGAAAACAAACCTCTCTTCCCAAAGCTGAGTCTGCTCATAGGTAGATATCAAGTTGGGGCTTTGTATCAAGCGAGAATGTGAGGTCTGGACCCAGAGAACCGAGAGCATCCTGCTCCATCACATTCTTTCCAACACAAGAGCTTAAGTTCCTCAAGCCTGCCAGGATCTGCTGTCAATGACCAGTGGCTCACCACTGCCACTGACCAGTCAGCTCCCACAATCACCCCAGGAGAGGTGGGTCACACAGTGATTCCTCATGGCTAGTCACTCAAGTGAGCAGGTAATTGCTACAAAAAAAAAAAAAAAAAGTCTTGCCTACTGCATGCCACTCCCTGCTGATGCCCAGATGGCTTGGATGGCCCTGCTGCCCTGGAAGCCCCAGGCCACTGCTAAATGGCCTCTGATACCTTCCCCACTCCATATCCTTGTCTTGGTACCTGCAAACATGGTACCATCCCCACTGTCTGCACCATGTGAGTGGAAAAGTAATGGGCTTGGAGGCAGAGAGTTTGGTGTCAAGTTCAGATTTAGTCAGTTTTTCTCAGACCTTCTGTAGGACTCTCTTTGTGGGAGCTCAGTTTCCTCATCTCTGTAAACAGGGATGAACCCTCCTACTTTGCCAAGTCCTGATAATCCAAGAACAAAATGTTTATAAACACTCTGCAAACTATAAATCACAATAGAATTAAAAAATAATTGGCTCGAGTGATTAAGGGCATAGGTCAGCAGTAAATTTTCCCTGCATGCTCAAAGCTTTAAGTTTCACTTCAGCACTGGAGCTGTAGTAGGGGAGGGGAAGAGGAGGAAAGGGAAAAGGAGAGAGGAGAAGTGAAAGGAAAGAAAGGGGGAAGGTGGAGGGAAAGGGAAAACTGGCTTGCCCCACTTCCTTTCTTGTCTTCCTAAGGTAGGTAGTTAGTTTGCTCCATCTCCACTCAATCACACTGGGACGGCACAGGCTCTCAAATTCCATCTTCCATCCATGAGTACCACAAGCCAGTGAACCCAACTTTGTACCCACATCCCTGTCTTTGTATTTGGTGAGAGAGAGAGAGAATTGATAGACACATTATACATTTTCCCCATGTATTTCTCATGAATCTTTACTTTTTTTTTTTTTTTTTTTTTTTGAGACAGGATGTCCAGACTGGCCTCAGGTTCTATGTAAAGCTAACTAAGGGTGCTGGGAGCTGGCTCAGCTGGCAAACGAACAAATACCCAAGTTTCACGCCCAGAACCCATAGAAAAAGCTAGAGGCAGTGGCATGTACTCTTAATCCCAGGGCTAGAGAGATGGAGACAGGAATCACTGGGCCTAGCCTACGTGGTGAGTTTTGGGCTACTGAGAGAATGTCTTTGTAAAAAGGCCAGTGAGAGGACTCAGAGGTTAAAGGTGCTAGCTATAATCCCCAGAATCCACATGAAGGTGGAAAGAGAAAACCCCACAAAATTGTCCTCTGATCACCACACATACTCAGTAGCATGCGCATCCCTCGTGTGTCATGACGACACACGATAATAAATAAACGTATTTGTCGATTAATTAAATAAAACACAAAACTGGACAGATGGCACCTGGGGGTGTGGGGGGGAACAGCAGATGTTATCCTCTGGCCTCTGTACATTCGTGCTTATGCTTACATGTCCATGTGCCCACATATACAACACCCTTCTCTCTCTCTCTCTCTCTCTCTCACACACACACACACACACACACACAGAGTGAGCTTATTTTTCGTGATTATCTAGGTTAAATAGCACGAGAAATGTGTCTAGTGACTGAACTAGACAACACAGACTGTAGCCCTTATGCCAAAGGTGCCCCCTGTGGCGCTTTGTTCCACCAGCACAGTCACCAACACTCTCCAACACTCTCTTTCGTTTTCCAGGCATAATTTACAGACAACAAAACACAAATTTCATACACATACAGCTTTCTCTCTCTCTGCTTTTGTTTTCTTTTTGTTTTGTTTTGTTTTTGGAGACAGGGTTTCACTGTGTAGCCTTGGCTGTCCTGGACTCCCTCTATAGACCAGGCTGGCCTCAAACTCACAGAGACCCACCTGCCTCTGCCTCCCAGAGTGCTGGGATACCAGGTTTCTTGAGTGCTGGCAGAGGAATGTCCCCAGTAAATCAGTACCACACCAATGTGCAGCGGGTAGCCAGGTGGCCAGGGCTAGAATTTTAGCTACTTGGGTTACTTAGAAAGGATGGCTTTGTCCCTGGCCAACCTGAGCTATAGCAAGACCCTGATTCAAAATTTTCATTCTTGATTTAAAAGATGGTGGATGTGGTTGACTGTTAGGGTGCTTGCCTAATACAGATAAGGCCCTAGATAGCAACTCCCCCAAGACTCAAGAACATCACAGAAGAAAGAATTAAAAAAAAAAAACTGTAAAAGGTGGATAGAGGGAGGTGCTGTACATGCCATGACCTTTCATTCATGAACTCACACTAGCCATGGTTCCCTGCTTAAGACCTACGCAAGATCAAATCTCCAGTCACAATTCCAGCACGGATGGAGGAAGTGTTCATAAAGACCCACCCCCAGTGTAGGAGCTGTTGGCAGTTGGTGACCCCTGGGAGAGGGTCTTTTTCCTTTGGGTTGTGGCTACTGATAAGTTGTCCATATTCCAGAGGATGGAGTGATAATCTGGTGCATCTGGGCAGCACTAAGGGGGTTCAGTGGGTTCAGCCGGGCAGTGGTGGCGCTCCGGTAGCAGAGGCAGGCGGCTCTCTGTGAGTCTGAGGCCAGCCTGGTCTACAAAGGGAGTTCCAGGACAGCCAGGGCTACACAGAGAAACCCTGTCTCAAAAACAAACAAAGAAAAAAAAAAAACAAATTAAGAAACTGTGAAGCTGAGGGGAACATGTGATGGGACAGTGGTCCTGGAGGAGTTAGCGGGGGCGTGAAGGAGGATGTGGTCAAAATGCACTCTGTTTACTAGGTGCTGTGGTGCATGTCTTTAATTGCAGCACTTGGGAGGCAGAGGCAAGTGGAGATCCATGAGTTCGATGCCAGCCTGCTCTACAGAGCGAGTTCCAGGACAGCCAGGGCTACATAGAGAAACCCCGTCTCAAAGCAGCAACAAAATATTTACACATATATGAAATCCCCAGAGAGTCAATAAAAATACTATTTCAAAGGGGCCAGATGAGCAGGTGGGAAAAGCACTTGCCACACAAGCATGAAAACCTGATTTCATATCCCTAGCACCCACCCACAGTATGTTGGCCCAGTGCTTGGGAGGCAGAGATGGGGTTCCAGAAGCAAGCCAACTGGCTAGACTAGCTGAGTCAGCGAGTTTAAAATATAAGGCACAGAACAACAATCAGGTTGATACCTGATGTCAACCTCTGGCCCATACATGCGTACATGCACTCACATGCATGCACATACGTGTGAATATGCAATTATAGATGTACACACACGCATAAGCAGTTGTACATCCACATACCCAGACTCGTACAGGGATATTCAGAACAGTCCTGTTAACAAACATCCAGAATAGACAGCAGGAGGCTAGATCCAAGTGTGGGTCACCTACTCTGACGGCTGTGACTATGAAAGGTGACTCGGAGGAGCACCTGGGCAAAAAGGATGAATCTAAACAATGTCATTTTGCTCAAAGAAGACAAGTACTGAAGAGCTGACTAGATGAAATCCCGGGGCAGTAAAACTGGCCTCTGTGAGTCGAGGCCATATGGTGGGTACTCCTGGAGCAAAGGGTATTGACAGTGAAAAGGCACAAAGGGGTCTCCCAGAGTGACAGTCTGCTGCGGTCAATAGCTATATGCCATGAGTCCAATCAGTCACCTAGTAGTCCGTGTACGGTGTCCAGGGTGTGCTCCCAGAGGGGTGTGCTCCCAGAGGGGCGTGCTCCCAGAGGGGCGTCTCAGGCTCCACAGCAGTGCCCTGGGCCTGCACCTGCTCATCCGTCTCGATGGGAATGCCACCTCCAGGTGCAGTGTTAGGACACCAGAATGTGTAAGCCACTGGCTAGTGAACGAGGTCATAAACATGCAAATAGCAGGTTTATAGCAATTTGGGAGGCTTTCTCTCACCAGCGTACCAGTGCCTTTTATGGCAACTCATAAATATACCTCCTATTAGAGGAGTATCGGATCACAGCCAGCCCGAGCAACTGACCCCTGGCCATGAGTAAAGGAAGAGAGGCAGCGCATGGCGGTGCCAGACACTCGGGTTTTCTTTCTTTTTTTTCCGAGCATGTATTATGGGCCGGCCTGAAACTCTTCGTATGGCTAAGAGTGACTTTGAACTCCTGATCTGCTGGCCTTTGCCTACTAAGAACAGATGACAGGCATGACCATGGCCGGTCCTTGTGGTGCTAGAGATCAAACCTGGGACGTGAAAGACAAACGCTCTGCCCAGCTCTGAGCCTGCGCTTTCTGAGGTCTGCGGACTCCATGTGTGGGATGGGGCATGGTTGCCGGGCGCTCGGTCAGTACTTTCTTGTGTGGCACGGAGCACAGGACGTTAGCAGACCCTGACATCGGCACCCTACTTAGACTAAGCTAGTCCGAATTTCCTTCCCACTGTGTCCTCCCTCTATTTTTCCCTTCCTCCACGTACTGGCAAACTTCAGATTCTCTACAGACCTGACTTTCTGAGTACTGGCTCTCCAGGAGACGTGCCTAAGGGGTTTACACAGGTGTTGTCATGATCCTCCACCTGTGAAAACACCAGACACACATGAACATACAGAGTACACAGCAGCCACAGACACGGGCACACATTTGAACAGGAGCTAAGGTAATAGGCTCTATTCTTTGGGCCCCTGATAAACACTTGGATTTTCTGAGTTGCTTTTGACCCCACGCCCCTGGCAATGGGCAAAGAGACATTGGTGGTGGAGCTCTTATATCAGTCAGGGTCAGAGCAGATGGCAGTCCTTGTTCATCCTAGCTTGACGCCTGGTTTCGTGGCCAGAGCTATATTTCATGCCTATGACTCATAAAAATCAAATCAAATCAAATCCAGGCAGTGCAGCACAGGAGAGGAAGACAGACAGAGACTTGTGGACCTCCACGCCACTCACAGCCCTGCCCTCCAGTGCTCGGCAAAGGCGGGCCACAGACACCAGCTTGTGACCATGCCTCGTAGCATGGATGGATGGAGGATGTCACCCAGGGTCCCTCCAGCCACATGTCCAGCCTGCAGCAGGGGCCACCACAGTGTGTGATTATGTGCTGGTTAGATGGCTGAGAAAGAGAAATCGAGCATCTTGAGCATTATGAAGAGAGATGGAACTGGAGAAGAGGAGTAGCCTGCTGGGAGTGGCCAGCCTTGCCACCTGGGGCCGTGGTGAGGTCACTTCTGAGCCCATGGCTACACAGTGGCAAAGGTTGGTGTTGATGCCTGTGGCTCATATTATCACTAGAGAACATGGGGATGTCCCTGGTCAGGGTGTCTGCTGGGGACCATGTGGATGTCCAGAGACTGTGCATAACTAGCCTGGCCCCTCACTGGCTGCTCTGCCCTGGAGAGCTGGCCCCATCTCTCACCAGCAGCAGCACTCGGGAGAATGGGCTCTGCACCTGGCCCAGGTAGCACAGTGGGGCTGGCCCTGGAGGCGTGGGTAGAGGTGAGCCAGCTCTGAGAGCATGAGGACAAGAGAGCTGACCCTGCTTCCTGCCAATGGCAGCGTTGGGTGGCCTAGCTGGAGCAACACTCGAGAGCTCGCCCTGGTGGTGCGAGTAAGGGAGAGCCATCAGGCTGACCAGCTCAGCCACCACCCAAGCCCAGATCCAGGGCTCTGAGTTGGTCCACCCCAAAATCTATATCATTTGCGAACGGTTGGAGCACAGGAAAGAGCCAGACTTGCTGTTCCAGAGTTGCAGGATCTCCATGACACAGGATAGCCAGGAGCAGTCCCTATGAGGACCCAATATTTTTTTAATAATTTATTTAACTTTATTTTATGTGCATTAATGTGAAGGTGTCAGATCCCTTGGAATTGGCGGTACAGACAGTTGTGAGCTGCCATTTGGGTGCTGGGAATTGAACCTGGGTCCTTTGGAAGAGCAGACAGTGCTCTTAACCGCTGAGCCATCTCTCCAGCCCGAGGATCCAATATTAACGTCACAGAAGCCAGAGATCTCAGACCAGACCAATGACTCATTGCAATGAACATTTGCAAGTGAAGATGTGTGGACAAAATATATACTGTGGGACACACTGTGACACACTATGCTTCCATGATGAGATGTTTTCTATGCTTTGGTGGTGGTGGTGGTGGTGGTGGTGTGTGTGTGTGCAAGCTCGTGGGCACACTTTATTTTGGAGAGGAGGTTGCAAAAGTGAAGAGTGAATATGAGGGGAGGAAATGAGAGGGACTGGGGTGCATGATGTGAAGCTCACAAAGAATCAATAAAAAGAGTTTTGTTTTGTTTTTTTTACAAATTACTTATGAGCGGGGCAGTGGTGGCGCATATCATCTTTACTCCCAGCCCTTGAGAGGTAGAAGCAGGTGGATCTCTGAGTTTAAGACCAGCCTAGTCTACAGAATGAGTTCCAGGACAGCCAGGACTACATAGAAAAACCCTGTCTTTAAAAACTAAACAAGAGAGAAAGAGAGAGAGAGAAGAAAAGAAAGAATTGCTTCTGGGCATAGTGGCACACACCTTTAATTCCAGCATCCAGGAGGAAGAGACAGACAAATCTGTTGTGGATATAAACATGTTTTTGTTTTAATTCCAGGTGTGGGATATGGGACTGATTCAGATAGTCCGCAGCAGCAAACTATTTGCCTCATGAGGGCTCTGAGAAGAGCTCTAAGCCAGCTGCAGATAGTTTAAATCTGAGCACTCTGGAGAAAGAATAAATGTCAGAGCCTAGAGAGTGTGGAAAGGTCTGGGAAAGAACAAGGCTGTTGCTGCTTCCCACCTGAGGCTCCTGTTGCTGTTGATGCAGTGAGACTAGAAGTTGGAGATCTCCTGAAATAAGGATTGGACTGGCTCCAAGAAACCCAAAGGCTCTCACCAGCAGGAAGCAGCTAAGAGAACTGTGCTCCCTCTCCCACTAACCCTTTCTCTCTCCTACCTCGTGTTGTAGTGTTGGAAGGAACTGAAGTGGAGTAAGGAGAAAGAGATATAAAGAAATATAAATAAAAGTGTTTAAGAAGTACCCAACACAAATCTGTTAGTTTGAGGATAGCATGATGTAGATAGTGAATTCCAGAGCTACACAGTCTCACCAAATGAACAAGAAGATGCTTATGTATTTTATGTCGCATTACATGTCCCCCAGTGGACTCTGTTTGCTTGTTTGTTTGTTTGCTTGCTTGTTTTTCGAGAAAGTTTCTCTGTGTAGCCTTGGCTGTCCTGGACTCGATTAGTAGACCAGGCTGGCCTTGAACTCAAAGATACACCTGCCTCTGCCTCCCTGAGTGCTGGGATCATAGGCATGGGATCACCACCACACCCAGCTCTTAATCCTCAGCATAGACCTGGGGCGTAGGCAGTATCTTGCTGAGAGATGGCAGAACAGAGACTCAAAAGCCACTCACCTGTGATCTACCTACTGAGCCCTGGACATTCTCCAGTGCAACTCTCAAGAGCTACAGCAAACAGAAAGCCTGGTCCTCACCGTTCCCCCTGAATGCCTCTCTGGTCACCTTCTCCCAGGTAGGTCCTGTTGTCCCAACAAAGTGAGCTCAAGATCTCCCAATAGGCCATCTCCCTCTTCCTTGATGGCTACTAGCCAGGAAGCTCCAGGTAATCTGTGAGAGGGCAGGAAATGGGACAGTTAGCTTGGGAGTGCTGGTAGAAATGTCTGAGATTGCCCAAAAGGCCCTGAAGCCTCACCCAGAATCTGGCCACACTGAGATCCAAGGATCTGGGCTTGACTTGCCAGAAGGTGTTCATCAACTCTCTATTTTGGTCCCCCGAGATCCTTTTTGTCCAGTTTGTAAAGAGAAGGAATGTGGTTTCCTCACAAAGAGTCAGAGGTCAGGAAAAGACAGCTTTGTCAAGGGGGTCACTAATTTAGTTTCATCCATGCAAAGACCATGCCTGCCACAACTTCAGCCAGACAAACATTAGATGTTAGGCAGGAACCTGGGGCTGGGTAGAGGCAGACAGACAGCTGGCTCAAATCTGCAGGACTTGCTCAACTCCATCTAAGGCCGGGAGCCTGGAGCTAGTGATCTCTGTTTCAAGAGAGGCTGCCCAGATCGCTGCAGCGTTAACAGCATGCAGACATGTAAGCTGGTACAGCATCTGGGGACTCTTTCAACACTTCCTGTCCCTCTGTGTGGCCTAATGAGAAACGTGGGCCTCTGGGCCAGTGAGATCCTGGGGCTGAGCTAGTGCGGTGGGGTTAGGAGAGAACAGTGGTGGCGGCGGCGGCAGCTGCAGTGGAGGAACCTACCCAGGTTCCAGAAGAGCTGACAAGACCAGCCAGACCGCAGATCACAGCAGCTCAGGGCCACAGTGTGAGATAAGAAGGACCCAGGAGTGGGGTGTGGATGGGGTTCTAAGCCAATGGGCAGAGAGCACACTAAAGAATTTTGAAAGACTTAGGGAAAGGAGGTGACTGAAGAGGATGGAAGGGACTTCCCAGAGAAAGCAGATGTGCAGAGTGACTAAATGGGAATTCGGAGTTTGGGAACTGAGGAGCAGGTCCTTCGGGCTTGAGTGCGAGACACCCTAAGGGCCCAACCCGTGGACATTGTCATTGTCTCATTACATCATCTCACCACACCACTGCCAGGGGCACTTCCGATCTCCACAGTAACTCAGTGGTGTAGGAACAACTACCACAAGTCCCCTTAATTGCCATGAAAACTGAGGCCCAGACAGGGTCATGCTATGAGGTTTGGGCAAGCCCATGTCTTTCGTCCCTGTCCCAACTCCACCACACGCTGCAAGCCTGGAGATGATCTGTCGGATACATCAAAGAACTTCAGCAAGGCCATCACAGGACAAGAAAGTGGTTATCTCTAAGACAGAGAACTAGAGTCAAAGCACAAGCAGAGGACTGTGAGAAAACCTGCAACATACACAACAAAGGAAGGACAGATACAGAAAGGCCCCAAATCAATAAGAAAAACACAAAAATATAGCAAAAACACGAGCAAAGGCCAAGACAGGCTCTCGGTAGAAAAGGAAATAAAGAGGGAGAAGGTACCTGGAGAGTGGGATGAATGGGGAGGCATCTCGGGGACAAGCCAGAATCCTTGGACAATGGAAACTCCCAGAAATCCACAGGAGTGACCCTAGCTAAGACTCCTAGCAATGGGGGGGTACAGAGCCCGAACTGACCATCTCCTGGCAAGACATCCGGTGGAGGCCTGGGACGCCAACCCAGCCACAAAACCTCCAACCTATCAGTTATCCTGCCTACAAGACGTGTTGGGGGTAAAGGTGGTACAGAAATTGTGGGATTGGCCAATCAATGACTGGTCCAGCTTGAGACCCATGTCATGAGAGAGAGCCTCCCCCTGACGCTGCCTAGAGGGCAAGGAACCAGGGGCTGGATATCCCAGAGACCTAGGATAAAACCTAATAGGACTGTCAAAAAAGAAAAAAGTCAATGAAATGATTCCTATTGATAACCTGCTATACTCATAGACTGGCATCTAGCCAAACTGTCACCCAGGAACTGATGCAGAGACCCAGAGCCAAACTTTAGGTGACACCTGAGGAATCCCACAGAAGAGATTGAGGAAGGATTGTAGGAGCCAGAGGGGTCAGGAAGCACAGAATCAACCAACCTGGGCCCAAAGGGGCTCACAGAGACTGAACTGCCAACCAGGGAGCCTGCATGGGACTGACCTAGGCCCTCCACACATATGTTATGGTTGTGTAGTTTGGCCTTCATGTGGGAATCCTAACAGTGGGAACAGTGTGTCTCTGACTCTGCTGTCTGCCGTTGGGACCCTTTTCTCCTACTGGGTTGCCTTGTCCTGCCTTAATAGGAGAGGAGGGGCCTAGCCTTACTGCAACTTGATGTGTCATGGCTGGTTGATATCCATGGGAGGTATTCCCTTTTCTGAAGAAAAGTGGAGGAGGGGTGGAAAGGAGTCTTTCCTGGGGACAGGAGGGGAGGAAGTGGGAGGAGAGGAGGAAGGAGAAACTTTGGTCGGGCTGTAATAAATAAGAAATAAAGGGGCTAGAGAGATGGCTCAGCATTAAAGAGTACTTACTGCTCTCACAGAGGACCTGTGTATGGTCCCCAGCACCCACACTGGGTGGCTCATAACCACATAACTCCAGTTCCAAGAGTCTAATGATCCCTTCTGGCCCCCAAGGGCATTACACACACCTGCAGACAAACACTCATAGATATAAGATTAAAATAAATAAATAATTTTTATTTAAAATAAATAATTTTAAAAATATTAGTTTAATAAAGAAAAAAAAGAAATAAAAATAATCATTAGGAGCCAGAGGCAAGATGGTTCAGCAGGTAAAAGTGTCTGCCACTAAGGCTAATGATTACGAAGTTCATCCCCAGGACTCCTATGGTGGAAGAAGAGAACCAACTTCTTCATGTTGTCCTCTGACCTCCATGTACACTGTGGCGCTAAAATAGATAAATCTGGCTCCACCCAAAGTTGGAGGGTGCAGACACCAGCAGCTGGGTGAGCCAGTGGGGCCGGGACCGCCCACTCTCCACCCAGAGGATCCGGGATGATGTCTGTGGCACACGTTACCAGGAATGGCCATGCAGACTTCCGTGGGCTGGGCTGCAGCTTGAAGCCATGTCCATAGGCTGTGCTGCCACCAGGAGGGGGTGGCCATAATGATAGGGGTGGCTGGCGCTGCCATCTGAGGCCATGATGGTCTTTCCTGCTACCAAGGACCACGTCTGAGTCCGAGGCCCTGGCCATGTTGATGCCCAGAGCCTTGTCTGGGTCGGGGGTCCTGCTGCAGCAGGGAGCTATGTTCGTGGTCTGTGCTGAGGCCAGAAGCCATGGGAGGCCCATGATCTGTGCCCCCACTGACGAGGGGAAGGTCGAGGAGGCTAGCGATGACTGCAGACAGCTGAGAAGGAGGGAC
Organism: Psammomys obesus; assembly: GCF_907164565.1. Lineage (NCBI taxonomy): Eukaryota > Metazoa > Chordata > Mammalia > Rodentia > Muridae > Psammomys > Psammomys obesus. The sequence continues at coordinate 8,296,620 of NW_026591918.1, read as the reverse complement.
ATGGAAGGCTTCAGTAACAACCCCTACCCCACCCCCACCCCTAAATAACAGCCACTGAAGAGAACGCTTAGAAAGTGTGCTGAAGAGGAACTCTCCACAGTGATGGCTTCAGCGGAGTATAAGGCGGAAGGACTCAGTCCTGTTTAAGGGGCAGGCCACTGAGAATTTGACCATGTTCCAGTGAGTACATAGAGAACATAAAGTGGACTTTTTGTTGGTGGTGGTTTCTTGTTCCCTTTCCTTCTTTTTTTTTTTTATGGTTTTGGTTTTTTGAGACAGGGTTTCTCTGTGTAGCCTTGGCTGCCTTGGACTCGCTTTGCAGACCAGGCTGGCCACGGACACTCAGAGATCCACCTGTCTCTCCCTTCCCAAGTGCTGGGATCACAGGCATGCACCGCCGTGCATGGCTTGTTCTTTCTTCTTATTTTTACTTCTTTGCTGGGATTCTAGGTGGCTTGCTCTTGTGCAGGTCTATGCGTGCCCTGTGAGTTCATGTGTTCAGTTCATGTGCACTGCTGTGTCCAGAAAATACTGTTTACAGCATATATGTGCTATCTCTGGCTCTTAGGGTCTCTCTGGCCCCCTCTGAAGCAATTTCTGAGCCCTCAAGGAGGAGGCATGATATAGATGTCTCATTTACTGCCAAGTGCTCCCCGGTCTCTTACTCTGTTCATGTGACTACTTACAGGTCTCTGTATTAATCAGTACATACTGCAAAAAGATTTAGAGATATCCCACTCTTCCGGCAGAGGCATGTTTTCATATCTTACTATTTACTTATTTATCTGTACCTCTGGCTAGCCTGGGACTCGCTATGTAGACCAGGCTGACCTCAAATTCACAGAGATCCACCTGCCTCTGCCTCCCAAGTGCCGGGATTACAGGCGCGTGCCACTGTGCCTGGTTTAGAAGTATATTTTTAAGAACTTCTAAGTGGGCAAGGTATGGGGATGTATGCCTTTAATACCAACACTGGGAAGGCAGGGGCAGAACTCTATGAGTTCCAGGCCAGCCAAGGTTTCATAGTGAGAGCCTGTCTCAAAACACCAAAACCAAAACTAAGCCAAACCAAACAAACAACAACAACAACTTTTAGCAAGGAAATTCACATTAATAGGCAATATTTTGAGAAAATGTCATATCACCATAACAAGGTGCAGGAAGTCCTTTTGCTTGGAGGTGGACATAGTTTCTTTAGATCATGATGTGGTAGTTGCAATACAGCTCAGCAATTCTACACCCCATTCCTTCAGCCAACAGCCTGAGGGAGGGGTGGAGGTTGTGTCCATAGCCAATCTGTAACAGCACTCCATTGGAAACAGCCTAGATGTCCAGGAACAGGGACTGGACTAACCTCACCCACTGTCCAGACACACAAAAGTAAGGTGTCAATTACAACGATCGAAGTGTGTGGGGGGGGGGGGGCGATGAAATGGCTGGTTTGGGGAGCTGTATCTATGGAGAAAGAGCACACCTCATGTCTTCCATAAGAGAGTGGACTCTTCTGGAAAGCCCTGTTTCTGAGATCTGACATACAGGTTTGGAAGCCAGTTTCCCTTCCTACCTGCCCCCATCCCAACTAAAGCCTAACCGTGGTCAGTGGGCAGAAAGAAAATAAGTTCTGAAAACTGAAGTTTAAAGGGGCCTTCTCTTTTCATTTGTAAACAGCTTCCCGCTCTAGCCCAGCTAGCCCAGAACTCATCATGTAGGTCAGGCTACCCCTGACCTAGCCTTTTGCCACAGCTTCCTGAGTACTGGGCTTGCAGACACGAGTCCCCATGCTTGACCAGTTTTACTTTCTTATTTCTTTATTTGTGTGTATGGGGACCAGAGGGCACCTTACAGGAATTGGTTCTCTGCTACTTGTGATTACTCGAGCTTGGTGAGTTTTGTTGTCGTTTCGTTCTCCCCAATCTCAACAGCTAGACAGGTTTTCCATAGACCAAGCTAGGAGTGTGCCACCACCTGAGGCTAAAGGATCTAGAGGAGCAGCAGTGAGTTTTGAATACCAAAATGAGAGGACAGAGGTAAGAAGTCAGGGCCCTCAATGACATCACTGCCTTTGCTGCCTGCGGGATCTTCTACAGAGACAGGTATGACCTCAGGAAGATAAATCAAACTTCATTCACCTGATATTTGATGAAACAGTTATAGGCTCTTTGGCATTTCTTAATTTTTTTTCATTATTGTGCGTCTGCTGATGCAGGAGAAAGGGCTCATGTGCAGTGTGCTTGCAGAGGTCAGAGGACAAACTTGCGGAGTTCAGTTCTCTCCTTCTGCCTTTATGTGAATTTGGTAGTCTGGCTTTTTTATAAGTGCTTTCTGGCCAAGCCATCTTGCCAGCCCTAAACCAGTTTTAGATATGTTTTAGACATAAAAAGCACCAAAATTCTTTCTCTGAAATACAACAACTTGTTTTGTAGCACAACCAGTATTAGCCAATTTTTATAGAGGAAAAAAACAAAAACCCAAACTGTTAATCCTTGTGAGTTCTGAGCCTGTGGAGATTGACAAAAGTGGTCTTTTGATTTAATTTTATTGCATTACTTTTTGTTTTCTTCAGTCAGAGTCTTGCCCTTACCCTTAAGGTTTGTTTGTTGGTTGGTTTGTTGGTAGCCTGGGATAGCCCTGAACTTGAGATCTTCCTACCTTAGAGTACTGACGTTTCAGATATCTACCCCACTGATCTTTTGGGGTTTGGGGTTTGTTTGAGTTGTGGTGTTGTTATGCTACCTAGGCAGGCCTCCTACTGGGCTCAGGCAATCCTCCCACCTCTTGAACAATGAGAATACAGATGTGTGCACCGTTTACCTTGTGCTACCTTTCCTCCCCTTTCATTTATTAATCTGTTGGTTGGTTTGTTTTGAGACATGGTCTTTCTTTGTAACCCTGACTGTAACCCTCACTATGTAGACCAGGCTGGCTTCAAGCCCACAGAGATCCACCTTGCCTCTGCCATCATGGTTTCTGTTACATTCCTTTGTTTGTTTTTAGACAGGGTCTCACTAGCCTTGACTGGCCTAGAATTCCCTATATAGAACAGGTTGGTTTCTAATTCATAGAGACCCACCTGCGTCTGCAGGGATTGAAGGCATGCATCCCCATACCTAGCCCTCGTACATTCTGAAAGTGAGGTTGTACTGTATTTCTGATGTAACTAAAAAGTAACTGGGATGGAGAAGTTTCAGGAGTTAAGATCACTGGCTCTGGTGGACATGGTGGCATCTGCCTTCCAGGATAGCCAGAGATACATATTAGAGAGGCCCAGTCTCACTGCATTTAAAAGGGGAGGACAGCTGCTCAAAGAACCAGGTTCAAGTCCCAGCACCACAGAGAAGCTCACAAGCATCTGTGACTCCAGTCCCAGGGGATCCAGTGCCCTCTTCCAACCTCCTCAGGTACATAGACATATATACGGCAAAACACTCACATACATAAAATAAAATTTAAATTAAACAAGTAACTTCTTTCTCTGGAAAACACTAAATGGCAGACTACCCTAGTAGAGCAGATGCCTTGTGGGGGTTCAGGCTAGGGAGGCCAGAGAAGCTCTGCCGGAGACTTGGAGGCCTTGGCAGTGACTCTGGTCAGTTTGATGAAAGAGTCTATAAGGAAGAATGAGGAGTGAAGGCCCCATCCCAGCATGGGCAGAGAGATGCTTCCGTCTTAGCTCTCATTGACCCTGTGCTGATCATTGTTCACAGACACTGTCGGGCTTTCCTCTTAGTAGCTTGAGACCCTGGGCCCCGGCCTAGGACCACTCAGGGCCTCTAACTGGTGGTCACCTCTAGAAACAGGGTCCTTGAAGATCAGGATCCCTGGGTCACATTTCTTTGACTCTGTCCTTGGTGGTGTGAGCCTGTGCACCAGGCACTACAGAAAGCAGGGAGGCAGTGGGATTCTTGAGAGAAGCCCGACAGAGCAGCCACTAGGGGGCAGAACTCTCCCATGTGTTTCCTCCGAAGGCTGGGAGCAAATGAGCAACAATACACTTTGGCTGCAATCAGAGAGGGGCCTCAATCAGGGTCCAGCAGAGATTATAAAGTTAGCCAGAAGTCCATGTATACCCTAGGCCTCAACAAACAAACAAACTAAAAAACTAAAAACAAAAACAAAAACTAAAAGCCTCCCATGAGGCAGGGAGATGGCTCAGGGAATGAAGCCTGACAGGAGGAGATAGGTCAGTATCTGGAAAATCTGACCTGAGCTTGACACAAAGATGCTTTGCCTATGGTATTCCATCTCGAAAGCAGAAACACAAGTTGGGGGAGAGGGGAGACGAAGTGGACATCTCGGTCTGCTGGGAACGGACTCCGGACCTCTGTCCCAGGCGCACGTGTGCACCAACCAGAACAGTAAAGCTTTCCTTGTCTTTATCAAGCTGCTGGCTGGGCTGGGGCTGAGGGTCAGTGGAGCACCTAGGAAGCCCCTCCCTCAGCCTTCAGCTTCAGAACCTGAGAGCAGTGAAGAGCCTTAGCTCTGGTCAGGTGAGGAGGACTCTTCGGAGACATAAGTAGGCCTGGGCCTGCCCTGCCCTGGGGGCTCTGGCATGGCTTGTAGGTGTTCTGTGCAGCCCCTGGAGAGCAAAGCACTAGTCGTTCCTGGCTCAGGTACAGAGGAAGCTGGGGGAGTCCCTGAACAACACCAACCGCCCCAAGGGATCTCTGTTCCTGTAGGGAAGGGCCTGTCTCGGGAAGCTCAATGTCTCCACGCTCTGACAAGGACATCAGAGCTCCAGATCTGTGCCTGTCTCCTGGGCACACTTCCCACTTCCAATTACCACTAATTGGACAAGAGGGAAAGCCCACAGACCATGCAGCAAGAGCAATAAAGTCCGCTGGGTCTCATGGAGGCGGTACCTTCCAGGGGCCAGGTGAGATGGGCTTTGGGGGACCAGCCCTCAGGTATCTCTCTCTCTTAGGGAGATGAGATAATAGGGCCACATCTGCCAAGGACCCCTGGGATCTTTCTGGAAGATGGAAGTCATTCTAGGGACAGTCGATGAAGATGAAGAGTCAAACAAATGCCCTTTTCTCAGCCTGGCCTTTAAGGCTTCCTGAACTCAGCCCTACCAGATTCCTCTCCCCAGATCTGGACTGTTTAACTTCTTTTGTCCCACTCCTTAATTACCCAAGTCAACCATTCATACATCCATTCATGTTTTAGGTGTGTGCAGAGTCCCTTTTTGAGCTGCCCCTGGGGACCACAGAGATGGATGTGCCAGATTTGGCTGGCTAAAAGGCCTCAGGGGCTCGCTGAGTTGCTAGGTCCTTGTTCGCAGGGCCCAAGGGCCCAAGAACTGTGGCTGGGGGCAGAGAAGGCTTCTGACACTTCACTACCTCCCCTCTTGAATAGCCCTCTCTCTTCTGCCTACTGCTTTTTAGGCCTGGACCCAGACATAGACGGAGGAGATCCCAGCTGGCTCTCTTTCATGCCTGGTGGAGGGCCAGGAAGGGGCCAGGCTGGCGGGCTATGGGCTTGTAAGTAGAGTCATCAGCTATTGGCACTCTGGGTGAGGCTGTAGGTTTCCTGATCTTTCAGACTAGACTCTAGGGACATGCCATGCTGTGCTCATATACCAGGCAACAGATGGAGGCTGAATACTAGAATCAAAAGGTGGGAGGGGAGAAAAAGGTTTCAAGTGTGAGCTCTCCAGGGTGGGGCTAACCCTCAGGAGAAGGGCACAGCCTGAGACATCTAGTCGCTAAGGATGGCAAGCATTCCTCCAGCAAAAGGCTGCCACTGGCCCTTGGTATGCTTGGACAGTCTGGGCCCTCCAGACTGTCTGGAGTCTGAGTGAGGAGCCAGAGGCAGCCTGGCTCGTCTGTCCCACACCGACAGCTCAGACTCTTACCCTGAGCTGCGGCAGTAGGAAGAATGCTTTCTATTCTTCACAACAATCTCTGCCAAGGAGATAGAGGCTTGGTTCTGCATACTCACCCCACCCCCGCTTAGAGAACAACCTGGTCCTAGGCAATTTGGTGTTGCCATGACAACCACACACTTCTTCCTTAGCCGACTGAATTTGAGCTGCAGATTAAATCCTGGTGAGCTGTCTTCAGACGTGTGACGAGATCTGTGCCTCTTCCATCTCACTCATGCCTCTGATACCCACCCATTGTCTCTTGCTGTCTGAGGCAAGGAAAATGTATTTTGTACACTTTCCCTGCGGCCCTGGGGTAGACACACAGGCAGAGTTCACTTGAGATCCGACTGTGGGGACACACATAGGGCAGTGCTGTGCACGGCTGCTGAGGTAAGCAGGCCTTGGAACTGGATGATGGTCGTCGGAGCTCTGGGTTCAGGAGGTTCCCTTAAGGACTTGGTCCACCTAGTCTGGGACGTGCCTTTGTGTGAGCTACCACTCCTGCATGACCTAGGACTCCCATGCCTGAGCCCTTCTGCGTTCCCTGTGATTAGCCTCAGCCCCCTTTGACCAGGTACAGAGAGGACCCCCTGCAGTGTGGAACTTGTTGGCCATGGGCTGATAGCTTAGTCCTGCTGGGGAGAAGAGACGAATGACAGTAACAAGGAGCAGCCTTGTCTGCAGTGAGCATGGTGTAGGTGGCCTTAGGAAGGTGCCTCAGCCTGGCAGCCAGGCAGGGATGGTTTAGCACGTACAACAGAAAGCAGCTATGTGGTACTTTTAGAAAAGCACAGATCTCTCTGTCAAGCCAAACCTAAGGCTAGCCTACTCTCAGATCTGTCCAAGACTGAGACAGAAATGGGCTTGGAGGGACTCATTAGAAAGAGTCATTTAGGATGGACATGAAACCTGCCTCTGCCCTCTGCGATGAGCATCAGAAGTCCCTGCTCTGGGCTGAGGACTTTACATGTGAGTGGACCTGTTCGCAGGGCTGTTTGGGCAGAGGTGGCCATGACCATCACTGTATCTCTGAGTTAACCGGCACTTCTGCTCTTTTCAGCCTTAGTTTCTTCATTCTGGGGTCCAGCAAACAGGAGAGCAAGCATGGGACAGGCAGGTGAGGCATCCCTAGAAGAACACCCCTAAGACAGTTGAGATCCATAGCCCAGTTAAGCTTAGACAGGTTGAGGAGAGCTTACAGCACATGGTCAGATTTCTAGATTTTATAAAGAACATAAATATCTGCCCCCCCCCAAAAAAAAAAAACCTCAGGTAAATGAAAAAATAAGGAAATAGTTCTAGCTTAAGGGCTAAATGTGGTAGCTCCTGCCACTAAGTTTACCACTCGGGAGGCCTAAAACAAAAGGATATTACCAGAAGTAGAAGTCAGCAGAGTTTCATAGTGCCAAGACAGCTTGGCCTATAGCATGAGACCCTGTTTTATACACTCATACACATACACACCACATGAACGCATACACGCATGTACCAAACACACACACACACAAAACTAGTACATGATCTAATCTAGCATTCAGGAAGCAGAGAATGGTTTGCCATGAGCTTTAGGCTAGCCTGAATCAATCCTGTTAGGGCTACACACTGAAACCCTGTTTTAACAAACAAATAATAACCCAGCTATGGGAAAACAAAGGATTGTGACAGAGAGGGACTAGAAGCCTACTTTTGCTTTAGTAGAGAACAATGTTCACATACAATAGCTTTTAACATATAAACACTGAACACCAATTTCACCTATAACATACACGACCCGGAAAAGATGAGGTGGGCATGGGGGGAGGCGGCCACCAGAGCTCCTGTTCACAGACAGAAGGCTGGGTTCTAAAGGTAGAAAAGCAGGAAATGGCAACACAGAAAGAGGTGACGTGGGGTCCTGTGGTTAAGAGCCCTGTTTGTTCTTCCGGAGGTCCTGAGTTCAATTCCCAGAAACCACATGTTGGATCACAGCTATCTATGGTGTGATGTGATGCCCTCTTCTGGCCTGCAGACAAACATGCAGATAGAGCACTTACACATAAAATAAATATATATTTTTTAAATAAATAAAAAAAAGATGTGGACAAGAGAACTGGAAGCAGAGGGAGCCTGTGGTGCTGGTCAGAAGCTGCTGTTTTCATATTCGAATCCTTGCTGCATGTTTGACCTTTTAAACTTTTATTATTTTGATCAAAAGTTAAAAATCAAAACCCATAGGATTTGGATAGATGACATGCTGAGGCTTGAGAAAATTTGAATCAACTCTTTAAGGTCATGGAGAGGAAAGGGCAGAGCTGGGGCCCAGAGTCATACTTATGGTCTGTCCGTACCAAAGCCCACTGCAGGTCTCAGCCGGAAGTGACTTGGCAAGACCTTGGATTCCACACACAGACCAGGCACACACACCCTGAATACCCAAGCACTTGTGAACACTACAAAAACAAGGTTCAATCCTAAGGGGCTACCCCTGGTCTGTTGCTAGGAAAATGAAGGCATGAGATGGTCCATTCTGAAAGCCGCTTGCTAATGGAGGCCACCTTGCTCCAGGGAAGGAGGGGACAGAGACATGGTCTCAGCTGTTCGTTTCTTCTGTTTACCAGGCAGCTTTTGCTCCCTAGTTCCTCATCCGGCATCACATCCTCTGAGGGAAGCACCACGTACTCATGATTGTATTGACACCTGGAGAAATTGCTTACGGAGAAGCAACACACCCTCAGTGCTTGAGCGTCTCCACCAGAGCCCCAGCTGCCTGTGGCGGAGAAGTCAGGGAGTCTACAAACCCAGGTCTTGGCTGCTCACTTCTTCGGTAAGAGACACCAAACTCCATGGTCCCTGTGGGATTTCCTGGTTCTGCTGTTGGCTGGCCTAAAGATAGGCTACATGATGTCCCACTTAATACTGACCATTGCCTGGGCTTGGAGTGTACAGCCCAATGCCCCATCCCACCACTAAGGGACTGCTCAACCCTGACTCCCCTGGGCCACGACAGTGATTCTCCTTTGTTTGTTTTTTGTGCTCACTCTGTAGCCCAGGCTATCGCCAAACTTCCTGCTCATCTACCCAAGTGCTGAGGTTACAAGTGTGGGCCCCACACCTAGTTTCACCATGGCTTCGGAACAATAATAACCAAGCATTGGAGACCTGCGTAGAAACTGGACTTCACTAACCAGAACATGTTCTAGACACCGAATGTCAACCTCACACCTCACCAAAGATCAGTTTCAGGACCAGACGGGTCTGCTGTTCCCCTCCTGGGTAGGAGTCCTAATGGGGACAGAACATGTCTCTTCCGGGAACAGACACGGGAGTCACCCTCACGAGAGCACTCTCTGGACAGCAGATGTTCTAGCCCAGTGGTACCCACCCTTCCTCATGCTGCACTCTCTATACAGTTCCGCATGCAGTGACTCCCAATCATGAAGTTTCGTTGCTACCTCCTAACTGCAATTCTGTTACTGTTATGAATCATAATGCAAATATTTGTGTTTTCCAATGGTCATAGGTGATCTCCATGAAAGGGTTGTTTGACCCCCGAGGGGTCACGACCCACACATTGAGAACCATTGTTCTAGAAGTAGAGCGCCAATTAGGCTGAAGCTTCACCCAGTGCAGGGAAAGACAGTAGAGAAAAGTACAGTTTACAGGGTTCTCCTGAGAGGCTGACTCAGGAGACAGTGGTTTTCATCTTTTGCTTTGCTTTTTGTTTGTTTTGTTTTATGGTTAAAAAGAAAACTTAAACACATTTCTGAGAGCTGGGCGTGGTGGCACACGCCTTTAATTCCAGAACTAAGGAGGCAGAGGTAGGTGGATCTCTGTGAGTTCAAGGCCATCCTGGTCTATAAAGGGAGTCCAGGACAGCCAGGGCTACTATGTCTCGAAACTATGTCTCGAAAAACAAGACAAACAAACAAACAAAACCACCACATTTCTGGACCAACCTATGGGGTAGGCTGAAAGCAAAGCCCCTGACAATTACTAGTTACTGAACAAGCCTGCATACAACAATGTCCTCGCATACAAGAATGTCCTCATGGGCTGCCAGTCAAGAGGATGCCACAGCCTGCACAGAGCCCTCTCAAGCCTCTCCATTTTCTTCAGAAGCCATTCACAGCAGCTGGCCTTCCTGGACAAAGCCACCTTCTCTCCCTTCGCCAGGTGCCTCATTTCCTGTCTAGTTTAATCTAAGGCAACAGAAACATCTCACCAACCAGCTGAGGCCATTTCTCAAATTGCTGAAAATCACTCAGCAAGCTTCTGGGACATCCTTCTTGTCCTCAGGGGAGGCCTGGGCTGTGTGGGAAAGGCACAGCCACTGGCAGCTGAGGCCCTCCCTGGAAGCCATGGCTTCAGTTCCGCAAGTGTGGTTGCTGGTGTTTGCCTCAGCCTCTGCTCTAGTTGCCTGGCTCTCAGCTCCATGTCCTCACCCTTCAAAACATCTTCAGGACCAGCTTGGCCAAAAGGGCTTCATTTCCTCTTTATAACTTGCTTCAAAAGAAAGGGAAAGAAATATTTTCACTGAGAAAACCCCTCAATTACAGGTAGGCCTCTCCTGTGGATTGGACTGAGGTGGGTAGTGGGAGGCGGAAGAGGTTCTGCTAACACTCCTGGAGACCCTTCTCTGTGGCTCTTTGAGCAGATTTCTAATTCCACTGACCAAACTCCACTAGGCCAGACGTTGGTGCCCTGCCAGTGCAACCCACAGGCTTTCATTTAGTCTTGCCACCCCACAGGAGCAGGGGCTGTCAGGACCATTTTAGATGAGTAAACTGAGGCTTGGAGAACTGAGTGCCTAGTTCAAAGACACAGAACATGACAGGATAAAGGGGAAGGGGATCTGGGCTATGTCTCAAGCACTTTGCGAGAGGTCCCTGATACCTGCCTTTCTAATTCTCAAGGGAGAAAGAAATCAGGTGTCTAGGAAGAAAGGAGGGGAACATGATGGGAACACAGAGGCCAGGAGGTGAGAGCAAAGAAAGGACCATTGCAAGGTTCTAGTGAGAAAGAGCAGGGAAAAGATGTGTGGTGTGGAGGTTATACAGTACCTGATTCTGGGGCTCTAGAGAACACCCTAAGAACCAGTTCAAGAAGAAGCCAAAAATGAGATATTCATCAACAAAATGTGTCCTGGATTAAGGGGATTTTGCAATGTCAAGGATACCAGAAAAACTGATATAAGAACCATATGAGAACCAGCATGGCAGCATATTCCTGTAATCCCAGCACCGGGGAGGCTAAGGCAGGAAGACCATGAGTTCAAAACCAGCCTGGGTTACATAGTGAGATTCTGTTTCAAAAATAAATAAATATAAAAATAAAAGGGGTGTGTGTGTGTGTGCGTGCGTGCGCGCGCGCACACAAATGTGCAGTGGGGCAGAACAGAGTACTAAGGAGATGGCTCAATTGACAGTGTCTGCTGTGCAGACATGGTAATGGCTGTTTACAACCCAGACCTGGGGGTGTAAGGAGGTAAGCAGCCAGAGAGGGGCAAAGAAAGGCAGCTCTCAGAACTCACTGGCCAGCCATTCCAGCCAACCGCTGAGCTCTTGGTTCAGGGGGAGAGCGTGTCTCAAAATCTAAGGGAAGAGCCACACGCTAGGCACTGGCCCCACGCCTCTGCACATACGGTGTCTTGGTTAGGGCTCTACTGCTGTGAAGAGATGCCATGCCCACGACGACTTTTAAAAAGGAAAGCTTTTCACTGGGGCTGCCTTACAGGTTCAGAGGTTTGGTGGACTGTCCTCATGGCAGGGAGCATGGGGCATGAAGGCAGACACAGAGAGGTAGCTGAGAGTTCTCCACCTGCAATGGCAAGCCTCGGAAAGAGAGAAATGACACTGGGCCTGGCCAGCCCCAGTGACACACTTCCTCCAGTGAGGCCACATGTCCTAATCAGTGTCGCTCCCTGTGGGTCTATGGGGACCATTTTCATTCAAGCCGCCATCTATACATATGTGCACAAACACATACTACATATATGCACACATAAATTTTAAGAAATGATTTGTTTCATTTTCTGTTTGACTACTTAACTGTTAAGCTTGGACTGAACCAAAAGCTGCTAAGTGTTTGTGTCCCTGGTTCCCTGTCCTTTGTCAACTCAGCTACAGCAGAACTTGGATGAACAGAGATGCTGGGGAAGGACAGCAAAGCCTGAAACAGGACGACAGTAGGGCCTCGGGCAGATGTTAGCTCTGCCATTTCTTTCCCCATCGGTGTGGCCATTTTTCCATGCCCGGGTTTCCTCACCAGTCACATGTAGACAAGATCTTTCACAGCTGACAAGTGAAAAGGACCTGTTTCAAGGTCAGTGAGTTAGAGCAGGGCAAGGGTAACCAAATGCGTCAAGTGCAACAGAGTGCCCTAAGCAAACCACATAGACACACACCCACGCATGACACACACACTCACATGCACATAGTATACACTCACATGGGTATGCATAGTCACATGGACACACATGCGCATACATACACAGAGAGAGTCGGAAACCCCTGATGGGTGCTTGAAAATACAGACTTGGACATAAGCCAATTTTCCCATTGATGATGTAGATAGAAGAAATGAGATGATGACACCCTTTGGGGGCCTTCCATCCAGGGGCAGGCCTGCTGCACGGAGAGCCAAGAGGAAGCAGAGGCAAGAATAAGTGCGTACTTGGGCACTGTGCCCATGAGCCCTGCTGGCAGCCAGAGCAACACATGGTTTCACTCGGTTACAAAAGGGGCAAGTGGAAGCAGCTGTGTCCTTCAATGGCCCCACAGTCTGACAGCTGCACACCTGCAAAAACATGTTCTCAGCATCAGACAGACGCCGCTTAGGGAGATCAGAGGCCACATGGGGAACAGAGCGATCTCCAGCTCTAAGTTGAGCACATGAAGATGTAGCGTGCTCACCTGCCTTTTTGTGGAATTACTTCAACACACTAGGGAGGCGAGGAAGGCTATGTCAGCGACATCTCTGGGCTAGTCAGGATGTGTACGGAGGGCAGCAGTGCTGTTTGTCTTCTCACTACCACAGCTTACTCCCTGGGGCCTTTGCAGCTTCTCCTGCGGCACCATGGTGGGCTCTGTTGGGAGTGCCCATCTCATCCTGAAGGCCCGGTTGCCAGCTTCCCTTTGGGAGTGGGTGCCTAACTCTCCTGAGAACTGAAAGCCCTTCTGAAAGGGCAACCTTGTTCACCGGTTCACTCCAGACTCACCATTCACAATGCCCTCTTGCCCCTCTGCTTCTTTCTCCTGAGACAAGGCCTCTGTAGCCTAGGCTGGCCTGTCTCAGTCTCCTGAGAAATGGGATTGTAGGCTCATGCCATCACGCCTACTAGTTCATGATTTTCAACAGAAGGTTCATACAAATGAGGAGTAGGTGAGCTAGGAAGAAGTCAGTGCTGCCCTAAGTGAGGCCTGCTCTCCCCAGGCTTTCCTTTCTCTCACCCAGCTGGAGAAAGCCATGAACTGTTAGTTCCACATAACTGGGAGGAGTCAGGATCTCCCAGACAGGAACTGGAAGCATATCCTCAGCTGTCACCCCCCCAGCAGGACTATAGCAGCCATGTCTTATTTAGTCAATCTTCACTGATGGGTGGTTGGTGGCGTACCCAATTCCATTCCAAGGGCCGGGCCTGTTACAAGGTGGTGTGGATGAGATTCAGAGTAAGAGGCTGTGGGGAGGAAGACCCAGCGCTGTGGAATATTCACCTCCCATCCGCACTGAGCACAGACAAGTGCCTTCTGCCTAAGGCACTTGCCAAGCCAGAGCAACACTATTGTAAGGCCTTCTAAGCATGAGTGCCCAGGCGCCTCACCCAGACTACTCTAATGGCCGTTTCCGTCCCCTCAAGCTCTGCACTACAGAAAAAAAAAAAGCCCAAGCTTAGGACACAGAATCCCAGCAATCTCTGAGCTTTCCCCAAGATCAGGCCACAAAATCTTACCAATCCCAGGCCACCCTGGAAAGTGCCCCCTTGCCCCCCAAACTCTACTGTCTTCTGCTCAGGTTCCTGCTGCCTCTTGTGTTTTTCCAGTAAAATCTCTTGAGTGAGGTTTGTTGTGCAGTGTGACTTTGTGGAATTCCTTGGCCTGCCAGGATACATTTCCCTTCAGAGCTGCAACACTTGCACTGGGGAGACCTTTCCCCTCAGAGCTGTAACACAATTGTAACAGTAGCAATCCCTTCAGGACTTGAGGGTACTTTTTGCTGGAGGAAAGGACAGAATGTAACAAATATGATCTAAAAGATTACTTTGCAAGGAAGCGGCTCTGTGACAGGACCTCAAAGAACACCAGGGGCTGGAAGGCAACCCTAGATGAACCATGTAACTCTACAGAGGCTCTACCTAAAAACAGGTGGGCTGGGGCTCAGCTGGTGCCAGGGCGACCCATCCACTGACTCATGGCGTAGAGCCTATAGCAGCGGCCTTTTAAAGGGCCAGCTCCATTTCTCCTTCAGAGGTTCTGTGCTTGGAAGCAAAAAGACATGATGGAAGGCTGGAGGCACGAAGTGGTGAAAACGGTGCCTCAGCAACGGAGAAATAGATCTGCCACCTGGAGGGCAACACCTGGCTCTGGGCCCTCCTTTTCCTTCAGTTACCCACCAGCCTGCTCCCTGCTGTCAGCTGTCTGGGTCCCAACAGTGGTGAGAGCTGTACTATTGTGCAGCTAGGAGCAGCTGCAAGTCCAGCCTCTGCCAGTCTCAGGAGGAGGCAGTCTCCTCAGCTCAATCTGAGAAATGCTTCAAGGGGTCTGGAGCATCCTCTCAAGTCTCCTTTGCAGTCTCTGAGAGGCACTACTGGGAGGCGGTAGAGACTTCAGGAGGTGGGGCCCAGGAGGAAATCCTGTCACTGTGGTACCCCTGAGGGGCATGCTGCAACTGTTGGCTCGCTCCCCCTGCATCCTGGCCATCACAAGACAAGCAGCTCTGGCCACACCCCTGCTACCATCACACTTTGCGCTGCCACAAGCCTAGAGCAAGGATCCAGGGACCACAAGCTGCAACCTGTGAAGCTGGAGCCAGCACCAAAGTGTTCCTCCTTTGAAAGTGCCTCGTGCAGACTTTCTGTCATTGCAGTGGAAAGCTGACCATTGCAAGCAGGAGGAGAATTTACTGGCTACAAAATACAAACAAAGCTTCACAAGTAATGTTTAAATGTACAAAGGAAACCACCAAGCCAGCTACCCAACCACAGCTTGTAGGAGCCTTGAAGAGGTTGGGACCATCTGGGCATACTCAGTGTACTGCCAAGAAGCTACCATTGAAAGACCCAACTTCTGCCGTCTCACCTGAAGCACCTCCCAGGAAGTGGGAGAAGTCTCACCTCTACCAAGAAGGTGGAGAAAGTTGGCAGGCGCAGAGCGAACTGCATGTTGGGACAGGAACAATTGACAACTCCTGTCAATTTGTCTGAAGAACAATGGAGAAGCACTTTTAACACTTTCTTCGTTAAGCCCCTAACAGTCTAAACTCTTCAAGAGCCCATTTTCCCTGTTGTGCTCTGGTGTTCCCAGTACTGGTTAGAAAGGACTAACTCTCAGTAAAAGGGACTAATAATGCCTAAGTAAATGGAAGCCAGCTGATACTGCAGTGAGTCCATCCTCTCTCGAAATTCCTCAAATAAGACACCTCTTCAGCTACCTTAGAAGTGAGCCAATGAATGTAGCGTGTATTAACGGCTAATTCACTCGGGTATGGTCAGCAACAGAAAAACCAATTATTCTGGATCTGGATCAAGTCAAATGCAGGCGTCCTTTCCTGGATACTCACGGAGTATTCACGGCAAAGGAAAGGGGGAGGGAGGGCAGGCTCACTTATTTTTAAATTGTTACTTATTATGGGATGTCTGCACATGCCATGACACACATGTGAGGGTCAGAGAACAATTCTGTTCTTTTTCCACCTTTTCTGGGGACTCCAGGGATAAAATTCAGGTCATGCATTCATGGCAAGGGCATTTACCTGCCAAGCGATGTTTCCAGACAAAAGCTGTGTTTGAGAACAAACTTGCTGCTCAGTTGCTTTTGTTTATTTTTCAGTCCTGATTTACTTTCAGGAAATTTCTGGAGGATGCTGATATGTGCAGCTCAGTTCATCTTTCCCAATCAGATCCTTGCTGCTAGGCTTCCAGGATAACTCCTAGAGCTGTCCTTCACAGCCACTGAGACCTTCACATGGGTGGCCACATCTAAGCTGCAAAGGTTCTTCTCGCCAGCAAGCACCCTGCAACTCCCTCACCTGGCAACAAGTGCCAGTGGCTCATTTCCTGTGCTGTCCTTCCACTAAAGGCAGATGCTGTGAGAGCTACTCCATTCTTACTCTTCTCCATAGGCACAGGCCATTTTCACTTGCGGTTCTTTCAAAACTGAGCCAGAGCCCACAATCTCCCTGATTCTCTGCTGGAACTGAGTTCCATTCAGTTGAGAGGCCATGGTATAGCCTGCAACTCCTTCCTTGAGGGTCCACCCTTCCCCTGGCTCCTCCTTCAGTTTCTGGATGCTTTCATCTGTCTTCCCTCTAGCCCTTTTAATGAGACAGGGTTTCCATGTAGCCCTGGCTGTCCCGGAACTCCTTCTATTAACCAGGCTGGCCTCAAACTCACAGAGCTCCACCTGCCACTGCCTCCCCGGTGCTGGGATTAAAGGTGTGCTCCACCACTTCCTAGCTCTAGTTCTGCCTCTTCAACACCAAGGCAAGAGTTGCTGATGGGATCTGTGAATGCGAATGAGTTGCCAAGTCCACTCAGCCTTCAAGCTCAGTGGAAGCTAATTCTAGCATGTGAATGAGGAAGATCAGATGGTCAACAGGCTGCTCCAGATTCCCTAAAACCACACTTGCCCTACTCCACACTGACATTCACCGTGATCTGGCTAAGAATGCCTGCTTAATAAACATGTTTTAAACCAACCAAGACAAGGACCAGGCTAGGAGCATAGGAGCTAAGCACAGTATATGAAGAGCACGGGGGTGTCAAGAGCTAGGAGACCGGGACAGGAGAGGACAGGGCCAGGAGAGGGGTACAAGCCGGGGTGGGGAAGTGCTCAGATGGTGTGATGGCTAACTAACTAACCTTGGTTGTCAACTGCATAGAGAATCAACGAAAACACAAGTTTCTGGGCACTCCTGATTTTCTTTCCTTGTCTTCATTTTTCTCTGTGTGGCTTTGGCTGTCCTTAAACTCACAGAGATCCACCTGCCTCTGCCTCCCCAGTGCTGGGATCAAAGGCATGAGCCATCACGCCCAGGCTTAAGTGATTTTCCTGATTAGATAATTTTATTATTTTTTAAAAAGATTTATTTATTTATTATACAATGTTGTCTGCATGTACACCTGTAGGCCAGGAGAGGGCACTAGATCTCAGTATAGATGGCTGTGAGCCACCATGTGGTTGCTGGGAATTGAACTCAGGACCTTTGGAAGGGCAGACAGTGCTCTTAACCTCTGATCAGATCATTCTGAGTGGGAAGGCCCACTCTAAATGTGGGTGGCACCTGCTGGGGGGAGCCCAGACAAAGGAAGAAACATGCTTTTCACCTTCATTCTATGCTGTTGCTGCTGCATTCCTTTGCTTTAGAAGCAGCTTCTTTGGCCTTCCATGGGAACTGGAGAGCAACAGCATTCCAAGAGTTCTCTAGGCCTCAGCTCCAGGTTAGGATTGCTGGGACACCCGGACTCATGGACTGAGCAACAACCCGATTCACAGCCTCCAGTGTGAGACTGTTGGACCACCCTGACCGTATGTGTGAGCCAATCTAACAAATCCTCTTAACATGCACACTCATCCTGCCTGTTCTGTTCCTTTCGAGAACCTGACTGATGCAGGCTGAAGGAGAGAGGAGTAAAAGAGACCCCAGGTCTTTACGTCTAAAGTCACTGGGGCCTCCTGCTCCTTCCAACGTTAGCAGTCAGTCAACAACAATGAAGCAATGAAGTAATGAGCAACACAAATATTTGCATACTCAGGATATTTGCCTACCTTCCTTATCAACTTTTTAATTTTGAGGAGCCGGGGGTCAAACTCAGGATTTTACACATGTGAGGCAAGGCCTCTAACCCTGAGCTACACTCCCAATCCAAGATCTCAAGAATGTGAAAAACATTGACTGTTTTAAACCAGGGGATTCCCATGAAACGTGCACCATTTATGCACATAGGACTGGGTGGTGGGGGGTGGGAGGGTTGGAAGGTGGCAGAGGACAGCACCTCCAGAGCCAGGAGCATCAGGAAGCACAGGCGTGCTCCTCACTGAGGGAGCTCCGGCAAGCCGAACGTGACCAATACTTACACGCGGCTAGAGGGACACGCAGGCCATCATTGCTGTTGTTCTCATGGGCAAAGCCTTCCTCACTTTATAAAGCAAAGTCATCTTCAAGACTTGTTTCCATAGAGAAACCTCAGTTTATTTTAAATGATAAAGCCAAAAGCATGAGACTCCTCAAAATCCTTCTTGGGTAAGGCAAGGCAGCCTGCCCACTGTGGATGCAAGCCTGTGTAAAGTGCCAGAGGCCATGGCTGTATTCACCTAGGCTTCAGAGAGCTTGCCAAGTGGTTGCAAACTGTGCGGGGCCTGGTCCAAAATGTCCACAGCTGAGAAGTAGGGATTAGTAATGAGGGAATGCAGGGCCATGCATGATTTCTACAAACAAGATGGCAGGGCGCAGAAAGGAGCCTTGGGCTGTCTGGCGACCATCTTTTAGTAAAATGGCCCCCGTGACAGTAGCATTTGCTGGACAGCATGGGGGAGAGGTGAGCAGAGAAAAGGAGCCTGCAGCCAACTGCAGAGATTCTCTCTCTACCCAGGAATAAGAATCTTGTGGTTCTGCTCCCTAGACTCGGAAGTCACAGGCTGCTGATGCCAGGAGCAGGAAACAGAGAACTGTGGGTGTAGGCACGACTGGCCCTTCTGGCCTGCTATACAGAGGATGACAGGCTGGACTGAGCTGGGCAGCACCATAGTCATGTAGGTTTGCTGAAAAGCTCATCCTTGAGCTCTGCCCTGAACCAGACTCTGAAGGTGTGGAGTAGACCCAGGAACTTGCATTTCTGAAGATCTTGAGTCCAGGACTCTCTGGAGAAGGCAGTCTAAGGACCACATTCTAGGGGGATTAAGTGGGCAATGTACTGGCAGGGTTCTACGGAAGCGATGGAGTAGTCCTGAGACCTGATGTCCGCCCATTCCTGTGTGCTCATGGGACAGCAAGAAGATACGAACTGTCTGTGTGCTCCCCACTACATGGAGCTACTCATTTTTCTGAGCTAGCCTGACACAGCCCCATAAAACACAACTGAAGCTATACTTTAAGAGGACCTCTAGTTACCCAGGGCACCTTACATTTAAATGCTGCCCCGAATACATGCAGAAAAGCCTCTGAACAGATAAAAACACATCCAGGTAGCCAGGCACACTAGCCCCGTGCCCTATTCCAGGCACTCAGGAGAGAGGAGGAACACAAGTTTAAGGCCAATCAGAGGATTTAACGAGACTCTTGTAAAGGTATGGAGGTGTTGCTCAGTGTTAGAGCACTTGCATAGCTCCTCAGTACCACAGAAGAACAAAAAACATGTCAAGGGGACTGGGGCCCAGTCTTAATATGCTACTGACTCATGAGGTTTGGGCGTCCTGGTATTAACTCTAGGCAAATGGTTTTAAATGATACACTTGGGGCTAGCAATACGTCTCACCAAATTAAAAAGCTTGCCACACATGTTGGCACACACCTGTAATCTCAGCACTCAGGGAGGTAGAGGCAGGCAGATCTCTGTGAGTTCGAGGCCAGCCTGGTCTACAAAGCTCCAGGACAGCCAAGGCTACACAGAGAAAACCTCTCTTGAAAACAAACAAACAAAAAGCTTGCCACACAAGTCTGTGAAGCTGACTTCAACTCCTGGATCTCAGAGTAGGAGAAATCTAACTCCTAAAAGTTGTCCTCTGACTTCCATCCGTGCCTCATAACACATGAGTGCCCACACCTGTACACATACACAAATCACACACACACATTTTTTTTTTTAAGGAAAATAAAAAAAAAAAAAGGTAAATATATACATATATATTTGTCTTTGCTTTCTTTTTCATTTTGACAGAACATCACTATGTAGACTAGGCTGGCCTTAAACTCACTCTGTAGACCAGGCTGGTCTTGAACTTAGAGATCCATGTATTTCTGCTTCCTAAGTGTGAATGATGGGATTGAGGATGTGTGCTATCACACCTGGCCCAAGTACACGTTCTTTAATGCACCTACTAATTGTTCTTGTTGGTTCTCTAGAGGCAAGTATGGAAGATTTGGGGACATTGTGGCAGAGGATTATTGACTATTGACAGTCAAGATAAAGTGTGCATACAGGACCAAAGGACAACCATGTCGAAAGGGGAATTAAAAGGGAAAAAGAAAACTACTTTACAACCCAAAGAAAGGCTGATGATCTCCTGTGCGAGAGCATCATGCAGGGTGCAGGAAGCCTGGCTTATGAGGTAGCCTGGAGGCCCCACCTCTGGGCCTGCCACTCTTGCTCTGGGATGGAATAGAGTTGTACTGACCAGCACTGGAAATAATGGGGTAGTTAAGAGGGGTTGACTCTGATTCTTGCCATATGCAACATGTCCTTTTATAGTCTAAGGATAAAAAGTGATAGCTATGTGATTGTGGATATTACCTGTGTGACTTCCACGGCAAAACTAAAGAAAGATGGAAAGCAGCAGCCCCTTAAGGGACGAAGTAGCCATACTTCCTTTCAGAGATCCCTCTTTTAAGAGGCTAGATCTAAAGCCATCAGGCAGTTTCAGACACTCGACAGTAAAGAAATCCTGAACACCTCTTCTGGGATGAGCTGCTCTGAGGGATACAGCATGCCTTTTGGGGAATGTGATCTGTATCTCCTGGGATACGGGTATAGCTCAGTGTTAGAGTGCTTGCTTAACATTCATGAAACCCTGAGTTCAATCCCTAGGACTGCAAACATTAGTCCAGAAATATTTCTCAGTGAGTAGCATTTTTCTTCTCTAATAACTAAATAACTAAAACCACAGCACTGACAACAGGGAAAGTCATGATTTTTCTTCCTTTTCTTTTTGGGTTGTTTTTTAAGACAGGGTTTCTCTATGTAGCCCTGGCTGTCCTGAAACTCACTCTGTAGACCAGGCCAGCCTAGAACTTGGAGATCTGCCTGCCTTAGACTCCCAAGTGTCTAAAGGCATCAAAGGCATAAGCCCCCACAACCTGGCTGAAAGCCACAATTCTTCGGCCATACTTTGTTCTTGTTTGGTATGTAACCTCAGGGGCTCCTTACTTCTTTCATAGAAGAGAATAACTATTCTTGTGGCAGGGGAATGTCAACATTGCTTTTCCTTGGCCAAATGATGTTAACTATTAATATCTAAGACAGAGTTTGTTAAAAAATATAACTTCAAAGGTCAATCACACTAAAAGGGAATCCATTCATTAACAGAAAGGACTTTCGGTCTTCCCTCGCCTCGTGGCTGGAGGCCTTGGACTGGATGACGCCTCTTCTCTGACCTCGCCACTCCACAGCAGGGCTTTGCACAGCAACACATGTCCAAGAACCACGCCATGCTGGTCCAGTACAAAATGTCAAAGTATCATCAAAGTCATCTCATTTTGTCACTGAGTCTGGATCCACCCAACTGCGTCCTGAGAAAGTGGATCAGCTTGGTCTCTGTGAGGAACACTGTCCCAAGGGTCACTCCTAAGCAGATGGTCCCCACAGCAATGTGTGCCAGCCTAGCCAGCCATCCCTTCTCACAGCACAGCAATGCCTGTGGAAAGAAACCAGTGTCACTGCCAGACACACCAGGGAAAGAAATCCTCTTCTGGCTTTCTCTTAAGATTTATGTGCATGTGCATGTGCATATGCACACTGTACGTGTGTTCTATGCTTTGAGAAGGCATTGGACTCCCTAGAACTCAAGTTACAGGTGGTTGGGAGTACTATGTGGGTGCTAGGAACTGAACCTGGGGCCTCAGGATAGGCAGTAAGGGCTCTTATTCACTGCGCCATCTCTGCAGTCCCATCATCCGGCTTCTAAGTCAGAAGAAAGGCAGGGTGATGAGGCCAGGGGTTACTAGTACTACCCGACAGGCTTACACACAGCCATAACCCAGGGTTTTGGAACACTGAATACTACTTAGTCAACATGAAAATGCGACTTTCTCCTGCCTCCTAAATGAACACATACACTCTCTTATAGGTACTATCCTATACTAGCCTATAGGTCTGGAGAAGATGAGAGGTAAACATTGACCAGTCTGTTCAGGCCGGGTGGGTGCGGGACGTCTGGGGGAAGAACAGTGGACAGCCTGCAGAAGCAAGAGGTGTGAAGGCTGCATGGAATCTTACCTCCGAGACACTAGTAATCCCACCACTGAGGGCAAACACCCCGAGAAGAACTGGGGACAGACGCAGGCCAGCCAGGGGCCTGTGGGGGCTCACTTGGAAGTAGTGATGGATGAAGTAAAGGCTTTGTGTGATCCGAATGCCCATGTTAAAGCAGTTGGCCAAGATGAAGCCTACACTGCCACACCAGCTGGTCAGGAGGTAGGATAAGACCAAAAATGAGGAAGACAGTGCCAGCATAGTAAAATTGTACCTGGGGAGACAAGCAAAGTGGGGAGGTGAGTATCTTGCCCTAAGACAAGAATATTCCAAAATAAAATAAAAATAAAATAAAATAAAATAAAATAAAATAAAATAAAATAAAAAATGGCCATATCCACTCACAGAAAGCTCTCTGAGTTCACATTATTGCAGATGAGTTCCCACAATACAGTGTTTTTATGTGTGATGTGGGCAGGGATGTTTTTTTTATTATAGTTCTTATGCTAGGTTAAACCCAGTGCCTTATATATGGGAGACAAATTCCTTTGCCTATGGGTGCTTTTTCTTTTCTTTTAGATACTAGGTGTTGCTTTGTAGCCTAGGCTAACTCTGAACATCCTGAATGCTAGAATTATAGACCTAAACTACAATATCTGACTCAGCTCTCGTTTGTTGTTGTTATTATTTGAGACAAAAAGTGTAGCCTAGCAACTCTAACTTGAAAAAAAAAAAAAAAAATATATATATATATATATATATGTATATATCAGGCTGGCTGGCCTTCAGGAATCTCTCAATGTCTAACTAGGTCTGTCTCTCTCTTTCCATTTGACATGCTCAGAATTAAATCCAGCTAAGCTTGCACAGGCTAAGCAAGCATTCTTAGCTGAACAACATCTGCAACCCTCAGGCCTTGAACTCATAATCTTCCTGCCTCAGCCTCCCAAGAGCTAAGGTTGGCTGTGCTGCCCAGCCATAACCTAGATTTTTATAACACTGAATGCTACTTACTTAACATGAAAATGTGACTTTCTCCTGACTCCTAAACAGAATACACACAATTCAAATTATTTATACTTCCTAGGATAACAATTTTTTAGATGATACTTTGTAATCAAAACAAAAATCCTGTTGAGCTGAAGTCTCCAATGAATGTGACCTGGGTAATAACACCAACTCCGCAAAAGGCTGTGGGAAGTGCTAGGGACATTGGCAATCAATCAATATACACAACTCCTATGCTGTGAAGCCTAAGCTTTTCAACAGAGACATGAACAGCACAGTGAGGCTGAGAACCCACCCAAGGACTAAGGTAACTCCATCCTCCCACCAGCCCACTGCTTCAGGACCTCACCCTGCTTTCCTTGGGAAATGATGCTTATGGATAGTGAGCCTTCCTCAAAGCAAGCGAAAGGCCTCCGGAATGAGTTATGTACACTGAGCAAAGCCTAGACACTCCCTGATGTTTCCCAGACACTTGCACAGACTTCCTGGGCTCTCTACATCCGTAGTGCTCTTTGCACTATGGAGCTGAGTGGTTATGCTACTTCTTTCACTTTTCATTTCAAACACCCATCTTCCGTAATCTACAGATTAATTAACTGAGTCTTGGCACCATAAAATTACTGCCATAGTTCTCAAAAAGGCTGTGGTATAGCCATGAACCAAATTCCCCAGCATCCAGATTCTGCCTACTTCACAGCAGGTACTCTACAAATGTACAGTTGCTGAGGGTTAAACCCTGTAGGTCCCTAAGCTGTGTCCACTGAGTTAAGTAACTAAGTAGCCTCTGAGGCCACTACCCAGGCTCTGAACATCAGAGGTAAAAAGAAAGAACACAACTGTCTGTTCAATGAGAATTGTATCTGACTGCACATCAGAAGAAAGCTGCTATGTTCCCAAATGCCTGGGTCTTTAGACTGACCAAGGTTATGGCACTACAAAAACTTGCTTTATCAGAGTGCACAGTAAGAAACACACATATGCGTGCACATGAATGTACACACACAAGGGAGAGCGCATAGAAGGGCCACTCACCTCATCACCCACCCTTTCCATTCTCTCTCCATTATCATTACATCCTTCTCTTCTTACAGTGACATCTTAAGATACTAATATTTTTGGTATTTAGGATATAAAAAGTGGGTGACCTTAGGTATGGACCAAAGGTATTAGGCTATTTCACATCAAAATAATGAAGGAGATTTAAAAATATACACATATGCTCAAAGGGCCTACTGACTGACTATACAGATATGATGGAGAGAGTAGTAAAAGTAGGGCGAACAAGAAACTCTAATTCTGGGCTGGAGAGATGACTCAGAGGTTAAGAGCACTGTCTGCTCTTCCAGAGGTCCTGAGTTCAATTCCCAGCAGCCACATGGCGGCTCACAACCATCTATAATGAGATCTGGTGCCCTCTTCTAGCCTGCAAGCACACATGAAGACAGAACATTATATACATAATAAATAAATAAATCTTTAAAAAATCCACATGGAAAAAAAAAGAAAAAAAGGAACTCTAAGTCTAACTATCTCCACAGATGACTTTGAAGCACAACCAGTGTTAAAACTACTGGTGAAGGTTTCAGGGCACGAGTCCCAATCTGGAGCTAGGAGATAATAAAAACTTGTGTTAAAATACATACCTGACTTTGAGTCTTCTTCTTAGGAAAGATGTCACAGAGTTCTTGGGATTCTTGGAGAACCTGGTTCTCTTAAAGACCATCCAATGCTTTTAACTGCTGAGCAATCTCTCTAGGCCCTAAGAAAAGTAACCAAGTAACCTCTTGGAGTTGAGGCCTGTTCTTAGCGATCTGAAGAGGGATGCAGTACACTGGAAACCAGCTTTTCCGAAGGTTGACTGCACATTTGAATAAATACGACTCTTCCTGAATGATGCCCCCATCCTCCAGTAAAGGAAGCAGAGGACTGGGCTTCTAGTCCCACTGTGGGAATCACTAGATCAACTGGGTCAGGGCAATGTGGTCTTGGAGAGGTACCACACTAGGGATCTAATGTGGCCTCTGGGAAAAGTGTGGATAAATCCATGCTCAGAATGGAAAGAAAAAGATTATCAAGTTACTTCACTTCGGCCAAAGGCCATGGTCCATAGTTAAAAATTTCTTTTTCTTTTTTTAAATGCTCAAGACAAGGGTTGTTCTGTGTGTAATCCTGGCTGTCCTGGAATCACTCTGTACACCAGGCTGGCCTCAAACTCACAGAGATCCACCTGCCTCTGCCTCCCAAGTGCTGGGATTAAAGGCATGTGGCACCATGGCCCAGCAAAGGTGTACTTTCTAGGTTACCCACCTGTCAACCTCCTCTTTACTCATGGCAGCAAATGTGAAACACTCAGTCACCCCGTTGATAGCAAGCAGGAGGACATAGAGACAATAGGCACGCATCAACAAGGGACCTACAAGGAAATGATCCACAGAGATTCCAGAGTCAAAATGGGCTGTAACCATTAGCTCTACCACATGTTCAGAGAACTAGGTCATGGGCCCTGATGGTAGCAATGGGCGAGCACATGCCTACTCCAGGATGCCCAGTATCCCAGGGCACTGAATACAATACTCAGGAAAATCAAAAGGACAGTGAGGAATAAAGGCACAGGTCTCTTGCTAAACACCTAAGCTTATCTGGCCGTCAGCACAGAGGTGACACTTGCTAGTTTGAGCCCTGAAGACATCAGTGGCCCTGTGTATAAAGAAATCTCAACTGAGCAGGTTGAAAACCCCCTTTGGGACTATCCCAGGGCCCAGGACAAGCAGCAAACTCCCAAGACAGAACCTTCACAATTCCCAGTGAGAGCCAAAGCCCCTAGTGGTACTTTTTCCTGAAATAAAGTGATACGGTATTATAACCAGCAATGATTTTTTTTTAAGATTTATTTATTTTTATGTACATTGATGTTTTGCCTGCATGTTGTCTGTGAGAGGGGGCCAGATCCTCTGAAACTAGAGTTACAGACACCCATGAGCTGACATGTGGGTGCTGGGAACTGAATGGGGTCCTCTGAAAGAGCAGCCAATGCTCCCAACCACTGAACCATCTCTCCAGCCCCCAGCAATGAACTTTTAGTTTGTTGAGCAAGGCCAGTGCGATGGCTTAGTAAGAAAGGGTGTTTGCTGCCAAGACTGATGACCTAAATTTGATCCCTGTGACCCACATAATGGAAGAAGAGAACCCACTCCTGCAAGCTGTCCGGACTCCTACACACATGGTAACTGTACGTGTACACACACACACACACACACACACACACACACACACACACACACACAAATAAATAAATGGCATAAATAAACAAACAAACAAATAAATAAATAAATGGTCATTTCTAAAAATTATAGATCAGAGACTAGACCAAGGAATTGATTCCTCTCTTTTCAGAGGCTATTATAAAAAAGAGATGAGCAGGGGCTGGAGAGATGGCTCAGTGGTTAAGAGCACTGTCTTCAGGGGCTGAAGAGATGGCTCAGTGGTTAAGAGCACTGTCTGCTCTTCCAAAGGTCATGAGTTCAATTCCCAGCAACCACATGGTGGCTCACAACCATCTATAATGTGAACTGATTTCTTCTTCTGGCAGATGTAAATGCAGATAGAACACTCATATACATAAAAAATAAATATTTCTAAAAAAAAAAAAAAGAGATATGAGCAAAGTAATCTTGCCAATTAACAAGTAGTTTCTTTTTCTTTCTTTCTTTTTGTTGCTGTCATTTTGTTTTAGGGGGACAGAGTCTCATGTAGCCATGGATGTAGTCAAAGATGATCTTTCTGCCTCTACCTCCTGGGTATTAGAATTTCAAGCATGCAACACCATGCTCCCTAAATGAGCAATTTCTAATTAAACAAATGCCTGTTCAAACTATGACCCAGCAATTACATCCTAGGATCCATCCAACAGAAATGCGCATAGTTGAGTTCCAAGCTAGTCAAGGATACAACGTAATATCGTGTCTAAAAACAAACACACAAACAAGCAAACAAAAAAAGAAAAGAAAAACCGAATCCATGTATGAACAAATGTCAAAACCTTTAGACCAAAAAGACACAAAAGTATACATGCTGTATAATTTCACTGACCTGAAATTTTATTTATTTGTTTTAGACAAGGTTTCTATGTATCCGTGGCTGTCCTGGAAATTGCCTTGAACTCAGAGATGGTCTGCCTCTGCCTCCAGCATCCATCTCTCTCTCTCTCACACACACACACACACACACACACACACACACACACACACACACACACGTGCAAACACACACATACAAACAAAAAAAAAAACAAAAACCAAAATTAACAAAACTTGGGCTGAGAGTGGTAAGAGTGTTTGCTTAATACCTGCAGAGCCCCGAATTCAATTCCTAAATAAACCAATATGTGCACGTATAAACAAATAAATAAAGTGATAAGGCCAAACAATGAAGACGCGACACTCTTTTCTGCTTAATTAAAGAATCCTTTCTAGGAAAAGCCGAATTTTGTGAAATACTTAAGTGATAAGGAAAAATTGTTAGAATGGGCTGGGAAGAGAGTGGTATGAATGCTTCTTGGCACAAGAAACTCCTCTGGACAAGTTGGAGCAAGGAGAGGATGGTGCCAGGGCTGGAGAGATGGCTCAGTGTATAAAGCACTGACTGCTCCTCTAGAGTACCCGAGGACTCGATTCCCAGCACCCACATGGCAGCTCACAACGACTGCAACACTCTCACACAGACATACATGCAGGCAAAACATCACTGCCCAGAAAGTAAAAATAAATAAATAGTTTTTTAAAAAAGAGAGAGAGAATGGTATCAGAGGGAAACCCAGCAGGCAATGTGTGCACGGGGCTGACGCTACCCAGAGAGTGCTGGGTTTGGTGCAGTGGAGCTGGGTCAAAAGTAGAAGGCAATGAGCCGGCTGTGGTGGCACATGCCTTTAATCCCAGCATTTGGGAGGCAGAGGCAACAAAATAATGGCAGCTAATTTATATCTCTATGATTAATTACTCAACCAGATGAGCATGATAATGGCTGGACAGCCCCTCTTAGGCAACATCTTGTGGTTGTGTTAAAGCAGACTCTGTCTCTTGGAGACTGCTTTCAAAGGGGAAAGAGCTGGTATGAAACAGTTAGCTCCCCAGTCTCTGCATATAAACTTCCTAATGAGGCCTCCAGCAGTTGCCTGATGGAAATGTACTGCTTACAGCACATTCCCCAGGAAGGCACAAATCATACCATAGGCTTCATAGTAAGTGTTTCTTCAAATTCAACCACCTTTGCTATGGTGTAGGAACATGGTCCCTTTCTGCCAGTACCAAATGGGCCCCACTGTAGCAACTGAAACACGGAAGTGTAAAACTCCTGACAGAGCCCTTTATAGTGAGATGGGGTAGCAGAGAATTATCCAGGTTCTTGTCTAGTGAGCTGAGAAAGTGAAGACATCTCTGCTCATTGCAGGATAGAAACTGCAAATGGATGGTCAGTCGAGAGCCCAACACATTTTGAAATGGGTGAAACACCCAAGGACTACCAGGTGCAGTGAGAGTCTTGGCAGCCTGGGTACCAGGTGTTTCAGTGATAGATACAGCCCATGCTTTCCTCCTCCCAAACCAAGAGCCAGTAGATTAAAATATGCATTTTTATACTGGGCAAAGGGCCCTGGATTATCTTTCCATGGCTTTTACTTATCACACACTGAGATTTACAAGAGACTCAAAGCCTGCTCTCTGTTTTCCTCCTCACTTAGAGGAAACACAGGTAAGCACCTGGCAAAATACATCTTAGGGTAAGAGGAAAGCCAACAGCAAGGACTCATCACGTCTTCAAGTGAGCATGAACAGACCGCCCTGGTGTGAGCCCTGGCTGCGTACTGACTGTACAGTCTGAGTGAGTGAATAGCCCAAGGGCACAGCTATTCAGAAATTCTCCCCACAGTGGCACAGAGGTCAACCATGGGTGTATATGGCCTGAATTTCACGAGCCACTTCTATTTTTCTTTAGAAATCAGAACAAACCCCTTCCAAAGTCTAGCACATACCGGATCCTGAACTAAGCATGGCTCCTCCATAGATGTCCAGAGCCAGCTGAGAATAGGCAAAGCCAAAAATAGTGATGGTCAGGCCAGTCAGCAAGGCCAGCTTGAGGAGGGACTCCAAAACCGCAGCAGCCATGGCAACATCCTCCTGGGCCAGGGGAAAGGGAAGGAAGTCAGCTGAATCTGAGCTGAAGAGCACCTCATGCAGGCCTGCTTCCCAAACCACACTGTTTGACAGCCTGCTGTTCCAGCAAGGGCAAGCAAAAGAAGAAGTAAGTCGAGTCTCCTTAGGTGGCGGGTGGGTGGATGTGTGTGTATGTGTATGTGTGTGTGTGTGTGTGTGTGTGTGTGTGTGTGTGTGTGTGTGTGTCTGTTTTCAACTCATTTGAGATAATTTCCAGTGATGCTGAAGAAAATGCCAGATCTGTCCTACTTCTGACTGATGTCACTGTCAATGTACACGTAGGAAAAAATGTTCCTAAGTCAAACTGAGAACCAGATCTTACTTTCAGATATTGAACATAAATAGCAGCTTGTAAGTATCTTCTAAGACATGTAAGCAGTAGGCCTAGATTGTTTTTCATTGCAAAATAAGTCAGAGGGGGTAATGGGGAAGGCTCCTCAGATAAGAGTGTTTGCTCTGCAAGCATGAGGGCCTGAGGACCTAAGTTCAAATCCTCAGCACCTGTGTTACAAACATTTTTTTAAAAATAAGCCAGGCATGGCTTCATGTGCCTGCAGCACATAAGGAATAGGAGATGGGCAGATCCCAAGAGCTTGCTAGCCAGCCAGCTTAGTAAAAATGGCGGTTTCTGGTTCAGTAAGAGACCGGTCTCAAGGCAGAAGGCAAAGAAAATACAGAAGACACCTGACGCCTTGTTCTGGTCTCCACATGTGCACTCATAGGGTTAAAAATCTTCTAAAAGTCAGTCAGGATTTTCAGTGGTCATAGGGCTGAGATCTAGTTCAGCTAGGAGAGTGCCTGCCTAGCATGCATAAGGCCCTGAGGTTGATCCCACACACTGCATAAGCTGCTTGTGGGGACACACATCTGAAACCCCAACACATGGAAACTGAAGCAGGAGGCTCAGATCAAAGCCATCCTTGGCAACACAAGACCGTCTCAGAAAAAAACAAACAAAACAAAACCCCAAGAATTAATTCATTAAGCCAAGAGTAAGGTCACACAGGAGGACAAAGGGATGAGACACAAAGGACAGGCAGGAGGAAAGGAAAGGTAGGCTCTGGGTCCTGCTGACAGTAAGAACGTGGCAGAAGGAGGAGCCGGTGTGATGGCACATGCCTTTAACGCCACTGCTTAGTAAGTGGAGGCAGGAGAATCAAGAATTCCAAGGTTTAACCTTGGCTACAAAGGGAATTCAAAGCACCGAGGGATACAAGAGCCTTATCCAAAAAAAAAAAAAAAAAGACAAGAGGGAAATGTAGAAGGAAGCATCAGATCAAACTGAAGGAAAAGGACCACCCCACATCTCTTTCCATTCACCTGAGAGATGACATGAGAACCAACCTTACCTGCTTCTGAAGTGTGGCATCCTTTTCCCTCTCTAGCACCTTAGCAAAGAAAATATAAAAACTCTCCTCTATTGGCTGGAAAATTAGCCTGGCCACAAGGGACCCAAGATTATTCACTATGTCATATACACCTGCAAAGCAGAAAGGGAGAAACAATGATCACATCAGTTCTTAATTTTCACAGCACTATATGAAAATTCTTTTTCCAATTTAACATTTAATTTTTTTAACCTTTTTTTTCTTTTGGCTATAGGGTCTCATGTAGGCCAGGCTGGCCTGGAACTCTCCACGTAGTCAAGAAAGACTTAAACTTCTGACCCCCTCTCCACCTCCCAGATGCTGGAGTTGCAGGTGTGCACCACATACCCATTTTCTGTGCGGCTGGGCATTGAGCTCAGCTTCATGTACACACCAGGAACACTATAACCAAGCTGCTGCCCCAGCCAGAGCTCGTAAATCTTGAGATAAGTTATAGATTCACACTGTCATTGAAGAAATGGTAGATCTATGTACCAAACAGTAACGTCTTGCAAAACTTGTACCATATTCAAGCACGATCCTGCCATTAATATAGTCAAGACAGAGGTCTTCTGTCATTAGTCTTTTAAAAATGTCGTCAATGTGAAACTGATTCTTATCAGTTTGATGTGATGCTTCCTTCTAGATTTCCGCCTCTTTTTTCTCTTTTGCTACTTTTATTTCCCTGACTCTGGTATCACATTGAAAAATAAAAAGAAAACAAACCCTAAAAGACTTATCCAAGCACACTGACTGGGAGCAGATCTTTGTGACCTGATGATGAGCTATTGTCTCTTCTCTTCTAGAGCCCCACCTCTCAAAATGGGTACCAGAGATCTGTAGAAAGCTAGAGAGTGAGATTCCCAACAAGACTGACACTAAACTCACATGACAGGGTATCATCAAAGTCCTAGTATTTATTAATGGTATCCATCTTTAATTAAAACACTACAGACTTACATCTTACCCTGATCGCCAAAGTTCAATACATTCAAAAATGTCATCACATACCGCTCGCCTATAAAAGAAAAGCAAAGTAATTAGCATTTCAAATGCAACATTCATTTCTTCTTTCCTTTTCTCTATGACATATGTTTGTTTCCAATGGGGTGCCGGGGTTATAGGTGTGTGCCACCATGTCCAGGTCCAGTTGACAAGTGCTCTCAGAGAAACATCAGATAACCAATTAAAGATCAGTTCAGTGTCCTAACACTGATTTCACACCATCTCACAACAACAGTTTAGAAAGCGCTGAGGTCTTTATTGACAAAATCTTGAAGACACATTAAGAACAGGAAAAAAAATATTTCAAAAACAGCCTATTAACAATAAAATATGGGGAGATTGCTCAAATGTTAATAGCGAAAATGACTTCCAAGTCTTAAGGGAAGCCTCCCTCTCTCTCTGAGACAGGATTTCTCTGTATAGTCCCGGCTGTCCTGGGAGATCAGGCTGCTCTCAAGCTCAGAGATCCACTTGCCTCTACCTGGGATTAAAGGCAAGCGCCACCATGCCTGCCTTGAATTTTCTTTTCCACAAATGAAACACCCTGGCCATGACAAGACAGCCACAGTCCCACAGAACACTTCTCATCAACTGGCAACTCCAAAAGAAAAGCATTACAAGGCCAGGTTCCCTCTTCTCTCAAGACTCCTTTCTGATCTGTCTCCCTGTAAAGACAACTGTGTGCAGCAGGGACCCCTGTGAGTCCTGTCAGGTTTCTATCTCTGTGCTTCTCTGACTTTCCCTAAGTTCAAACAGTTCTAGCTTTATGTAAACACAGTCAGCCTCTGTATCTGAGGGTTTGTGATTCTAATGACTCATCTAACTGTAAACAAAAAACATTCCAAAAAATGCACCTGAAATGAACATGACTGAACATGTACAGCTTTACTATTATTATTATTCCCCAAATAATATAGTATAACGTAGCTTTATATAGCATTTGCATTGCACTAGGTACACTAAAGCATAAAGAAGGGCACATTTAAGTTATATGCAAAAAATACACATTTTATACACAGGTCTTGAGTGTCCTTAGTTTTTAGTACATCTGAGATTGGCCAGTAACCAAAACCTGATACCAAGAGACAACTATATAGTCCCCTATTAATCCCTGAGTTCACACCTTCAAATAGCTCATTAGTATTTGCCAAAAGTCCAGGCTCCTATATTCTAAATCTGAGAGGCTTCTTCTTCCTTTCTTTTTTCTTTCTTTTTTTTTTTTTTTTTTTTTTGTTGTTGTTGTTTCGAGACAGGGTTTCTCTGTGTGGCCTTGGTTATCCTAGAATTGCTTGTAGACTAGGCTGGCCTCTAGGTCACAAAGATCTACCTGCCTCTGCTTCCCAGAGTGCTGGGATTACAGGTGTGTGGCACTGTACCGGGCTTTTGAAGCTTCTTATATGCTAACTCCCACCTATCTTTTGGGCTTAACTTTCTCCAGCTTCACCCCCTTCACACTGTCATCTGGAGTTATCCCTGCCTTCCTGCATTTTGCCCTTCTGTAGTTCTGGTTCAGTCTGTACCTGTTCAGGCCTCTCCCTGTTTTCTGGCAGGACATGGCTCTCCTTCACATTCTACAAGCTCCCTTGGGGCAAGAGACCCTTTTCAGACATCCATATCTCCTTTCCTCTTTGGTGTCCTACCAGAGCTCTAGGAGATGAGGGGACCTCAAGGAGCTTGTGCTTACTAAGTTATATCTCCAGGCACAGCCCCACAACACGCTGAGCACCTCCCATCAGAATGAGAGAAGGAGCTTCTTGAAGCCTGTTATTTCTCCGTCTTTGTTCTTAGCACCCGACATTGTGTCCAGAAAACTTGAGGGCAGAGTGAAGATACATTCTCACTGCCACACACAAGAAAGACAGTTCTTAAAGGGTTGAAACATAGAAAAAGTTAGGATAGGATAATGAGATTATATGTTTTTCTTTAATTTGTTTCCTATCATTGATATAACACTTTTATAATAGATTTATTAAATGATTTAATATGGACTTTTCCAATTAGGTTTTGCTGCAGTTTGAGTGCTGAAGTGTTCCTCCAAGTCCCACATGTTTAAACTTTAAACCCAGTCCATGGTGCTACTGGAACCCTCAAGAAATAGGCTGGGAGGGAGAAAGGTAGGTCCCTGGAGCATACCATTGAAAGGTACATTTAAAGTCTGTCCCTTCATGTCTGTTTCCTAACTGTCTCCTCTGCCATACACTAGCACCACGATATACAGCCTTACCTTGGGCCCAAGCAACAAGTCTCAGTAGCCGTGAGCTAAAACTGTGGGCCACAGTAAGCCTTTCTTCCTTTTAGGTTGATCATCTCAGGGACCCTGCCACAGTAACAGAAAGCTGACTAACTAAGACTTAGATTCCTCATCCCTAAACAGAGGAAGATAAAATCTTTTGTAAAGCCATGGAGAGATTTAAAGAAGACAACTTAAGTAAAATATAAAGTTAAATAGCTATTGGTTCCCTGTCTTTATTTAAAACAAAATGAAGCAAGCATATTTCTAAGGATCCTCCGCCAAGGGGCCCCAGACAAGTGCTCTGGAGTCAGCCATCCTGTGACATCCTTTGCTTCTTCTATGAGCTTCCGGCTGCTCATCATGACCTTTTACTTTACTCACCTTCTGTCAAAATCTGTTTCAAGAAAGACTGTTTGAAAAAACTCCAAGTCAATTTAGCCTCTTTCCAATTGACAAATGCCTAAAAGAAAAACAAAACATAAAACAGAATTTCCAGCACTTCAAATCTAAGTACTACCTGAGAGCCTATAAGGCCCAACCAGACTAGTTCACACTGAATCTTTAATCAGTATTAAGAACACAGAAGATATCCAAAAAGCAGCAGAAAACAATTTATATGGCAGCTATAACTTGAATCTTGAATGGTTCTGAAGGCCATGAATTAAAAACCTGGTCCTCAGGGGGATCAGACCTGAAGGTGGCAGAGCCTTTCAGTGGTGCCCAGTGAGAAGGGCTTGGGCCACTAAGGGTATGCTCTGGAGGGTACCATGGGACGCCAGTCCCTTCTCTCCTTTCCCTTCCCAGATAGGAGGGAGACTGTTTAAGCTCAGCCATGTACTTCTGCCACATGTGCTGCCTTGACATGAGCCCAAAGCACCAGGATCATGGATGGAAATTGGATGGGCATTTTGTAATCTCAGTACTCACAAGGTTGAAGCAAAAATATTCTGAGTTCAAGGCCAACCTGAGCTATAAAGGGAATTCTAGGCCCTATTTCAAAACAAACAAACCTCAAACAAACAAACAATTAGAAGTTTGGGCTCCTGTAATCCCAGCACTCGGGAGGCAGAATGGAGGTCTGACCTCTTTCAAGACCATTCTAGGCTACAGTGAGTCTGAGGCCTGCTGAACTAGAGTAAGACCTTGCCTCTAAACAAAACTAAAACTACACCAACCTTTCATTACTATTTATTCCAGGTATTTATTATAATAACAGAAAGCTGACTTCCAAAATTGGAAGGCAAAGTTTTGGATATTCCTAAATCATCCACAAAGAACCCTAAAGGATCGTTGCTATCCCTTTGGACACTACTGAGGCCCAGACGGTACACTGACCACATCTAAAGCACAGTTCATATTCAGTTTTATATATATATATATATACATATATATATGTATATATATGTATGTATATATATATATGCATATGAAGCTAAAGAACAAACTCCACTCCTTGTAATCCTTACATTAGTGCTATGTTCAGCCACTTAGGGCCCTTGACACAGGAGTGCTCACATGTTCCAAAAGAAACTCAACCTTCCCAGGTTAGGTAACCTACTCAGAACTGGTTTGACAAAGGAAACAACAGACTGAAACAATAACAGCAACAACAGAACTCTAACTTTACCTATGGGTTTTCTGAAACCTTCAGGAGCCTCAACTGCTACCTCATAAGGACAAGGAAGGTCAGAAGAAAACACTCAAACAGGGCAGAGAAACTCACAAAACGGGTGGCCACGAAGCCAGAAACTGACTACAAAGTGGACGATGGGCAACTACTTCCCTCAGTTCCCAGTGGGGACTCACTGTCACACAGGCATCCTAGATTCTCAGAGGTTAAGGCTAGAACGATGCTACTCCACAGAAATATAACGCTAAGTTTTCTGCAGCCACAGAAAACAGGAAAAAGAAACAAGTAGAATCATTTTGCTTTGTTTTTCACATTATCTAGCTACATAGCAAGATAATCTTAAGTTTACGAGGTGGATCAGTTATTTTTCTCAGTGCTATATCAAAATACTTTCAAGAGCCACTTAAAGAAGGCAGGCTTTTTTGGCTCCCAGGTCCAGGGCACAGCCCATCGTGGAGGGGAAGGGAGGGACGGGGTGAGAGGCAGCTGCTTACACTGTATCACGGTCAAGAGGCAGGAAACAAGGAATCCCTAGCTCAGCTCCTCTCTCCTTTTCATTGAGTCCAAATGCCAACTCCCGGATGGTTCTGCACACACAGAGGGTGGGCCTCCCACCCCAATTCACCTACCCTACAAACTTCTTCACAGCCATGCCCAAAGGTTCCTTTTCTATATAATTCTGGTTCCTGTTGGGTTGAAAATCAGTATTGGCTATTACATTATGTAACCCAGGCTGGCCTTATTTATGATCCTCCTGCCTCAGCTTCCTGAGTGCTACAGAGATTACATATAATCAACATCATACCTAGCTCATTAAAACAAAAGAAAACGTGTGTGGGTATGCACATAATATGTGTAGGTGGGCATGCATGCCATAGTGCACCTGTGGTAGGCAGGGGACACTTTTTCTCCTACATTTCCATAGATTCCAGGGTTTGAAGTCAGGTTACCAAGTTTGTTTGAGAAGAGCAACTTTATCAACTGAGCTATCTCATTGGCTAAATGTGACTTTGGACTCTCTGTTCTCTTGCCTCCACTTCCCAAGCGCTAGGATCACAGTCCCACACCACCATACCTGGTTTATGTGATGCTGGAGGTTAAGCAAAAACTCTAACAAATGAGCTAGACCCATTTCTTTAAAGGTAGGGTCTTAGGTGGCCCATGTAGCCTTGAACTCAATATGAAGCCAAATTGAGATGACACTAAACCCCTGATCCTCCTGCACCCACTTACCAAGTGCAGGGACTACAGTCACACCATCCCATCCTGCTTCCCAGTTTTAATATACCTAAACTCAAAATAGTACTCTTTTGCCATGTGCTGAATATAAAGAAACACAGTAACACCTCACATTGTTTTCACTCTAACCTTTATATTGCAGGATGTGTTCTAAACTTACTGTCCCCTCAGTGCACACTATTGCAAACTACCCTACAGTCACCTGTAGCTCAGGCTAGATGACCGATTTAGACAGGGCAATCCTAGAATACCTCTGAGAAAGTAGGGCTCCTTTCAGCCCTGATTCTTCTCCCCTTTTCCTTTAGGCAAGAAGAGCACAGGCCTGAGTCCTCCCAAACTGTGCTGCCCTGAGGGTATTAATGAACTCTGAGCAGATGCCAAGGTGTCTCTAGTCCTGAAGGCCTTTCCCAGGCAGAAGGAATTGAGCCTCAAGATGTTTAACACTGTCCAACCATCTCTTTTCTTCAGAACAAAAGCTGCTAGACAACACCAGAAGAGGGCACTGTGGACCACTAACTCTCAGACAGAGTCTGCTCATGGTCAGCTCTGAGGAAGCAAGGGCACACATCTCTCACACTGCCCCTGTCCTGGCACAACAGTATTTCTCTGAGGGGTCTGTGCTGTCTGTGCTTTGAAAAAAGCTGTGCTTTTTTCAAAGGAAATGAAAGGCTGAAGCTTGAGCAACAGAGATCTTGCGTCGTGTGTGTGTGTGTGTGTGTGTGTGTGTGTGTGTGTGTGTGTGTGTCTAGGCTGGCCTCAAAAACTTGCAGCCATCCTCCCTCCTCACCCTCTCAAATGCTAGGATTGGAGGTATGTGTCACTATGCCAGACCTCATGATGCTCTTGTTGAAGCCTGCTTGCCAGTAAGCAGTAAGTGTGTTTGAGCAAATGATCTAGTTTTCGAAAGAGAAAGTCCTTGGCAGAGTAATCCCCTGGGAATGGAAGAATGTGCTTGTGCTCAGGGACATCTTTCTTCTAATGCCTTCAGTGCAGATGGGCTGTGATCAGAAGGAGTGGCCACACTGCTTACTACAGCTGAAGTGTTCATTAAGGACACACTGGCAGGAAGTCCACTCTGAGGCTTGGTTTCCCCGGCCACTTAGTAGTAGGAAAGAGGGTACTTGTACCTTTCTCTTCAGAACAGATCTTCACTTGGGATGGTGAAGGAGACTATTTGACACAGCTGGGTTGGTACTATCGCGCTCTGGTCTGAGACAGGCATGAACTTCCCTAATTCTCCTAAGCAGATATTCTACAGCCCAGTTGTGTTCATAGACACACTGAGGCTTGGAAGGCGAAAGGTGATGGGTAGTAGCTGCATGAAAGGCCTAGGACCAGAATCAGGCTCATCCTGCTGAGTCATTCTTCCCTTTCCAAACTCTTCAGGCTCAGGATGACCAGCTATGTCCCTCCCACACTCATAAGCCACTGGGAGGCCAGAGGCCCATCGCCTCCATCACCTCATTCGCACTCTCCTTTCCCCTTTCTCTTCCTATCCCAGTTCTTAGAGGCCATTGACTGCCCTAGACTTGCCCTGCCTCCCACTTTTATCTATCTCATGACTGTCCCTGTCATTTCCTATCTGGAATATTGCCATAGCCTCCCACTGAGGCTAAAACTTTTGCTCTAGCCTACCGTCTTCACTGTAGGTTTAGGCTTTGGCATCAAGCTTAGTGCTTAGGATTTAAATTGCTTCTTGACTTAGCCCAAAGGCCTTGGGCAAAATAGTTAACTTTGTTAGGCCTTGGTTTTGTCATCTACAAAATGAGATAAGTTCTACCTTATCTCTTATTAAGATTAGCTAGGCATGGAGGCACACACCTGTGATAACAACATCCCAGTTCTGAGGGAGGACGCACTAAGAGCTTATGGCCGGCTATATAGTGAGACCCTATCACAAAAAGAGAGAAAAAGTCCTATTTGATGGAACCCATAGAGGACTGAATGAGAGAAAAACAAGATGCTATGAAGCTCCTCCACCTAGCACCACCAAGAAACCTTTCAGACGGGTGTGACAGCCTGTGCCTGTAACCCAGCACTCAAGAAGTAGGGACAAGAGACTCACAAGTTCAAGGGCACCCTCAGCTGCACAGTTAGAGGCGAGCCTGGGTTACAACAGACCCTGCTTCAAAAAAAAAAAAAAGATTCTGTGAGAAGACCATTGTCTTCACATATACCCAATGCTGAGCCCTCCTGGTTACAACTGATAGCTCCAGACCCATGGCCACACAGAAGGCCTTGGCTAAACTCAGCGGGTCACAAGATGAAATGAAAAGCTGCAAGTTCACCACAGCAAGCATGTCTTCAGTGTGAGGCCGTGCTGTATGTGTGGTGGAGAGCTCCAAAATATGCTCAGCCAACCCCACTGTGAGACTGTGTGCATTTAGTGTTCTCGGAACAGAAGCTCAGGTGGACAGAGAATTCCATCTGGGAGCATTCAGGGTTGAGATTGAGAACATGGCCGTTTCAGTCATGAAATGAAAAAGAGGTTTGTAGGAAATGGCAGGATAGACGGGGTAGTGGGAGGCTGGAAGAGAGTAAGCCTGGTCAGTAAAGTATTGTATGTGTAGAAAATTGTTGAATAAAATTAATTTTAAAAAGAAAACCTTTAGTAAGCTCCACTTCCCCCAAACAAAGCTCAACCTGTACTCTACTGAAGTTATTGGTACTTGCTGCCAGCCCAGCACGCCATGTTCACCTCTCCTCAGAATCTCTAGCCACCCTCTACTTCTTTCACTCTCCCTGTTTGGTCCACTCAAGCACTCCAATTATCCCCACATTCTCAATCCCAACCCAATGAGGGCACAGGACAGGCTTGAGCATATCTTTTCCCCTCACCCCATGGTCCTAAACATTACCACACATATCTGCCCACCCATGTTAAGTTCTGGCTCAAAAGCAGCTTCCTCCAGGAAGCCTTCCTGAATGCTCCCACACAGAATTCTCCATCCACCCTGAGCTTCTGCTCTGAGGACACTAAATGCATACAATCTTGCAGTGGGGTTGGCTGAGTGTGTATCGGAGCTCTCTACCACAGCACACTCAACATGGCCTCAGGCTGCAGACAGCCTTTTCAGGTTATTCAGACATGCCAAAGAATATGAAAAGTGGTGATCATAGTTGGGTGTGATGGCGTGCGCCTTTTATCCCAGCACTCAGGGAGGCAGAGGCAGGCAGATCGCTGTGAGTTCCAGGCCAGCCTGATCTACAAAGTGAGTCCAGGACAGCTAAGGCTACACAGAGAAACCCTGTCTTGGAAAAAAAGAAAAAGAAAAGAAAAAAGGAAAAAAAAGTGGTGATCATCATTTGAGGTACCTTTAGCTTATTCTATATCTAAATGAATACCTATAAAGAAACTGGCATTCTAGAAGACTAGGAAAGGAAACCTCAGAGTTTGGTTCAGTTGATTTTGCATGTAATTATAAGAATAGTGTTACCCAGAAGCCTGGTGCAGAAAGCTGTTCCAAGGAGGCATGCAGGCATACCGCTCGTGGGAGAGTTGAATGCAGACTTTTCTCTTCTTGTTATTTGTTTTGTTGATGCTTTTGAGAAAGGGACTCATGATGCAGACCAGGCTGGCTTTGAGCTTACAGAGATCCACCTGCCTCCCAAGTCTCAGGATTAAAAGCACACACCACTATATCTAAGGCTCCTTCCTCTCTTTGCCCCTTTAAAAATAATAAGCCTGAGTAGTTTTTCTACCTGGAACTTCCCAATCTTTAGGTAAATAAAAAACTAACATGGGCAATCAGCCCAATTCTTTTGGAAGACTGGCTAACCACACAGACAAAAGCTGGTCCACAGGAAGCAATTATAAGGAAGTGGACCCAAAATAAGCTATCTGGAGTCATTGAACTCCTCTGGACACCAGGCCTCTCATCTGTAAAATGGGGACAACAGCATTAACTCGCAGAAGATGAAGGCTTGAGAAGAGGAAGCACAAAAACCCCTGTTAGTCTACAGTAACTGCTCTTTCCTTCCCTCCCCTCCTCTCTCTCGCATCCTTTTTTTTTTTTTTTGGCACTCCCTGGGACTGAACCCAGAGCCTTACAAATACTAGACTATATTCTCAGCCTTTTTCCTCTTTTTAAACTTTGAGACGGTCTCACTGAGCTGCCTGGGCTGTCCCAAACAGCTATATAGCCTAGGCATTCCTTGAATCTCACTCCTTCTCCTCAGCTCCTTGCATAGCCAGGATTACAGGCCTATGCTATCATGCTCATCATAAATAGCTCTTTTCAGTGTTCAAATAGCTTCACAGAGCTCCTGAAGTTTTCAAATAAGCCAAGAGTTTCACATTAAAAATAAAGACTTTGTGGTCGAATGTCTGGTCCCAAGAACATTTGAGGCCAAGAGTTCAGCATGAGTCCAACCAAAAGAACAAGACTCCTCTCAAAAAACCAAAACCATCCAACCAAACAACCAAACAAAGCCCCCAAACCAACCAAACAAAAGACCAGAGTTCACAGGCTTCAGATCCATCCTGTTGCCTCCCAAACCTACAGAAAACTTTCTGAGGCCTAGAAATGTCTGCTCCTGGCTATCTGTCCTGAATCACCCCAAGCATGGAGACAAACATTTCAGGATTGCGGCATCTGTCCCAATACTACAGGTGGAAGAGAAACTCTTCTAATCTGGAGTCCATTTCTACCCACAGATGAGACACAATAGTAGCCAAAATCATCCCTGATTAAGGTCCTGAGAGCCAAGGGAACACTCCTTGCCAACAACTGAGAATGCACCTGGCTCCGACACACAATATCTGGACCTTCTTAAAAAGCTGTGTAACAGGGCTGGAGAGATAGATGGCTTGCTCTTCCAAAGGTCCTGAGTTCAGTTCCCAGCAGCCACATGGCAGCTCACAACCATCCATAATATGATCTGGTGCCCTTTTCTGGTGTGCAGGCGTATGTACAGGCAGAACATTGTATACATTTTTAAAACAAAACAAAACAAAAAACAAACAAACAAACAAAAAAAAACAGGATTCCATACATGAAATGCTGAGACACTATCCCCACATAATTTGGCAACCTTCTGGAAGTCCACTGGATACCTTTCTACTAAAAACCAACAAACAATGCTGAGAAAAAGGCATGTGCTTGACAAGGAGCAATGGAGAGTATCTGAGCAAAGGCTGTGTGGTGTAATTGTGCCTTGAGATACTCTGGCTGCAGGATAGCCAGCAGCCGGTGACCCTGTAAGAGCTCAGAAATGCAAGGCAAGAAGCTTGAGAGTGAAAGTGTTGAGTAGAGCAAGGCTATGCTTCATTCCCATGTGAAACGCTGGCCTCACACCAAGATTTAAAAAATAACAACAAACAAAAACAAGAAACTATGAGCCAGACATATCTTTCCTATTTTTCATACCAACACTTAGGAGGCTGAGGCAGGAGGATTGATAGCTTGAGGCTAGTATGGGATAAATAGCAAGACTTTGTCTCAAAAAGGTTAAAAAAGGACAACAAAAATCTAACCATTGGGAATTATCCCTGAATTCTCAGATTTCTGGACTGTCTCTGCCAGAGGTCAATCCAAGAAAGAGACTGAGGAAAAGACAGACAGAGTAAAACGTGGGTACTCGATCCCCTGTGGGCTCCTACCTTTGCTCCACCCTCATCTTGGACAGGTACTTATTTGCTCAGCCTTAGCTTCTCAACCGCAATATACTAAGAATGAAAATGTTAGCCTTTCGGGGTTATAAGCACTGGATGAGGTACATGAAGCATTTATAGGGCCCAGCATGGTTTTTCTCTGCTGGAAGTAGTTTGGCTTCTGGGGAACTGTAGCAATGTCGGGAGATGTAGCAATGTAGCTAAGTGCTACATTGGTTGGGGGAAGTCCTCCTCAAATCATAAGGCTAGGGATGCCAAACATCCTACAGTGCATAAAACAGTCCCTACAAGGAAGCGTGTCTTACCCAAAAGTCACTAGCACTAAGATCTGGAAATCCTGACTTAGTATGAGGCAAGCACTCAATAAATACAATCTGTAAAACTATCTTTCCTATATAACAACAAGCCAGTTGCAGTTTCTTTACCTCAAGGATAACCATCATCGGTGAATAAAATAAGAGGCAAAATGCATTACTCACTCTGCTTCTTGAAATACTGGGTAGCAGTTGTGCTATTTTGGAGACAGGAAGAGTCAGTTGTTTGGTTGACTCTGGGGAATGCAGTAACTTTATTAAATAAATCACATAGCAGAGCACCAGAACAGCAGTATAGAAAAGCTGAAACAAGAAAATAAAGGGTTGAAATTAAATTGTTTTGATACAAGCATAATTATAATAGGACTATGAATATTATCTTCAAGGTCAATCAAGAAATAGAACTGTGTTAATTAACTGCACTTTCCAAAGAGCAGCACCTACCCACTCAGACCTAGCTC
Source organism: Psammomys obesus (assembly GCF_907164565.1). Classification (NCBI taxonomy): domain Eukaryota; kingdom Metazoa; phylum Chordata; class Mammalia; order Rodentia; family Muridae; genus Psammomys; species Psammomys obesus. The sequence continues at coordinate 8,253,359 of NW_026591918.1, read as the reverse complement.
CACCGCAGCACCCCTGTGCAGAGGCTCCACACTCCCCTTGTTGAAGAACACAACTACCATGGCAGATGGCCACTGGCTCAAATGGCAGATTGTCAGGTACCTGCCCAGCAAACTGACTCCAGGAGTCCGGACTGCATTGACTGCCATTATTCAGGACTAGGTTTTCCATCAACTGTAGAACCTGTGCCATTTGTGATTACAAAGCAGAATGGAGCTACTGGCTCTCTCCTCCCCACCCAGGGAATTGGCAGGGTGACAGCTGCTACAAGCTGCAAGAGGAAAAGGTGGGGTTGCAAGAAGGTCTACCTTACCCTCCTCCAAGCGGGACATCTAGTCAGAAGTAGTCATGTAGCTTTTGTGTGAAGGTTGGAAATGAGTATCCAAAAGGGACCCTTGCCACAGCCTCCCTCTGAAACAGCAGCATATTGAGACCTCCAAATCCATCCTTCCTTCTTTCCGTCCTTCCCTTCCCTTGCCCTTCCTTCCTCCCTTCCCTTGCCCTTCCTTCCTCCCTTCCCTTGCCCTTCCTTCCTTCCTTCCTTCCTTCCTTCCTTCCTTCCTTCCTTCCTTCCT
>NW_026591918.1:8229534-8252776 GCF_907164565.1 Psammomys obesus | reverse complement strand
CCTTCCTTCCTTCCTTCCTTCCTTCCTTCCTTCCTTCCTTCCTTCCTAGAGGATTTCTCTATATAACTCTGGCTGTCCTGAAACCTGCTCTATAGACCACACTGGCCTCAAGCTCACAGTGATCTACCTGCCTATGGCTCATGAGAGCTGGGATTAAAGATGAGTGCCAACACCCAGCCTAAGACCCTCTTTCTACTTGTCTGCACCAAGGGAACTCCAGTCAAAAGGGACATGGTAGGGGAAAAGAGCAGTCGTGTTTGGTAGGCTCAGTCTCCTATGGGCTCTACTCCCGGCCGTGTATGAGCCTGTGAAAGCCTGCCATCCTCCAGCCTTCCTCATTCAGGCTCAAGGCCTTAACCAACAAGCACTGTGGGCCACAGCACCACTGCTCATATCCTTGTGAAAAGTGTGCTTCTCCACCTCTCCTCGCTTTCCTGCTGAGCAGAGTTTTGGGGAATGGTGACTATCTAAAGGCGGGGACCCTAGCCAAAAGACCCTTGCTATTTTTCTCCATCAAGAGAAAGTCACAGAATAAATATTACCATTATAACTATAGGATTCAGTAGCTTGTAGTACACTTACATTGTGGTAAAACCAGCAACACATCAGCACTATCTAATTCCTTAATATTTTCATCACCCCAAAAGGAAACCGCAACCTTTAAGCAATTACTGTTCATTCCCTCAGCACTTAGCAACCACTAATGTGTTGTGTCTGTGGCCCTGCCTATCCTGCACATTATATATTAATGGAACATACAATGTGCGGCCTTTTGTGCCTGACTAGTTCTTTCACTTACTATAATGTTTCTAAGGTTTAATCTACATTGTAGAATGCATCAATAGTTGTTTATTTGTTCTTACCATGAACTGACTGTCCCGAAACTCTGAAGACTAGGCTGACCTCAACCTTGCACTGTTCCTCCTGCCTCAGCCTCCAGAGTGCTATGATTACATGTATGCCACCATACATGGCAGTTCTTAGACTAAATAATATTCCATTCTATGGACAAACTAACTTGTTTATCCAATTCATTAGTTAATGGTTATTTGTGACGTCTGCACGCTGGGCACTGGGAATAGTGTTATGAACATTCTCTTTGGTATATATACTTAGGGGTGGAAATGCTGGGTCATACGATGTATCTGTCTAATTTTTAGAGGCACTGTCATGCTGCTTTTCATGGAAGCTGCATTATTTTATGTGTAAACCAGAAAAGTACTAATTTCAATTTCTTCCCAACCTTACCTACAGTATTCTATACTGAACAACAACAAAAATACCCGCCCTAGTATGTATGAAGTGACAGCTCACTGTGGTTTTATTTTTATCTTTTTGTTTGTTTTTAGTTAAATTTCCTGTGTAGCCCTGGTTATCATGGAGCTCACAAGGCAGACCAGATTAGCTTTGAACTCCCAAAATTCCACCTGCTTCTACCTTTCAAATGCTGGGTTTAAAGGCCAGGCCCTCACTATGGTTTAGATTTGCATTTTCCTAATAATTATTGATCCTGAAGTTTTTTTTCCATGTGCTTTTTGTCCATTTATTTTATATATTCTTTGAGAAAATGTCTGTTCAAATTCTTTGCCCAGGTTTTTGTTTTGTTTTGTTTTTTGAGACAGGATTTCTCTGTGTAGCCCTGGCTGTCCTGGACTTGCTTTATAGACTAAGCTGACCTCACACTCTTGGCTATCTGCCTGCATCTGCCTCCCTAAGTGCTGGAATTACAGGTGTGTGCTCCCACACCCAGCTTTTTGCCCAGTTTTAACTGAGTGGCTTGTCTTTTCACTGTCAGGTTTACATTCCTTATTTATTCTGAGGTGAGTTTTACAGGCAGTTTAAGAAAGACCTTGGAGGCAGGTTTACAAGTGGACTCTCAGTGCCCTGGGCAGAGCTCACTTGCTACTGTGATGTGTCACTGATTCATTCACACTTGGCAGTGACTGTCCTGTGGAGCTTGTAGAAGTCTCAGAGCAAGAAAACAAATGAGTTCAGTTTCCTCTCATTGAACTATGACCCAATCATGGGTAGAAACTGTAACATCAGAAACACACAGTGAGCTGGGTGTGGTGGCACTCACCTATGATCCCAGCACTCAGAGAGGCAGAGGCAGGCAGATCTCTGAGTTTGAGGCCAGCCAGGTCTACAGAGTGAGTCTTTGTAAAACCCTGTCTGGAAAAAAACAAACAAACAAACAAAAAAACAACTAAACAAACAAAAAAGTCAGTTCTAGGACAGCCAGGGGTACACAGAAAAAAAAACCTGTCCTGAAAAAACAAAAACAAACAAAACAAAACCCTATACAGTGCCAAGTGCCTTTCCCACAGTAAGAACCAAGAATACTGGGTCTCTCTGAGGCTCTTCTATGCTACTAGAGAGGATGCATAAAAACAAAGATAACGATGAAAACTACAGTACTAGGTCCAATAGGATAAGGAAAATATAACCACAGGTAATTTCTCTAAACTATATATCTATTTGCAAATTGGTATTATGGGCAATCTTCATCCTTAATTATTTTTAAATCTAATCACCTTGTGTTCCAAAAAAGAGCAGTAGATTTCAGAGGACACAGGAAAGAACGCTAAAGAAGTCATTGCTTCCTTAGCACCTTCCTCTCCTTCTCAACACTAAGGGCTGCAGACTCCAAGTCCAGGCTTGGAAGGTTACGCCTCCAATGGAGTAATTCTGAGGCTCACGTAGGGACACTGCTGCAGTTCAAGGCCAGGCTGGCCTCTAACCCAGCACGCTGCCTCCCTAGTGCTGGGATTAAAGGGCTTGCGCCACCATGCCCTGCAATCTGCCCGCCTCTGTCTCTTGAGGCATGTGTTACCATGCCCAGCATTAGGCTTAATTTTTAAAAATGGTACGTTTATTCCAGCAATATCTTTATTAGAGCTCGAACTATGGACTATACCTAGATTATAAGATGGAGCCGAAATTGCTAAAACTGAAAATGTACTTGCTTGAACTTGGTTCATTCTCTCTGAATTATGTGAGATTTCAATCTAAGTTTAAAATATACTTGGCAGCACTTCCTCCTATTCTGCAAACAACTGATTGAAATTCAAGGAAAATAATACACATACAATTTGACTCCCACTCCACCCCCTTGCTTTTCCCCCTGCTCCTCCATAGACTGTTAGACAATTGAGATCAGTCTGATACAGACCTGCCCACAGAATGTCTAAAAGGAGTTTCTGATGCTGGATGATTAGAAAACATATGACCCTCCCCCGTCCCTAAGGACACTTGTGGTGCCAGTGTGTCAAACAGGATGGATACAGCAGCTAGAGGAGTAGTGGCAGGCCAGAAATCTGGGAGTTTACTATTGCCATAGCATGAATACTGTGAGCATAAAACACTTGCTAGTGGGAGCAAGAAGGGAAAACAAAATTTAGATTAAGTAAAGAGCAAAGCCGTGATTCTCACCTGAGCCAAAGAAAAAATGTATAGACCCCAGTGAGGCAACCACAGTACAAGAAGAGCTGTCAGGACACTCTTGAGGATGACCGACATGCTCTCAGCAAGAACCTACACACAGAGGTAAAGGTGCAATATTATCAAAGAGGAAATACGAAAAGCCACAACAAACACAAAATTCAGCATGGTGGTTACCCTGGCAGGCAGAATGGCACATGGTTGAACATAAGCATCAATAATAATGCTTTATTTCTTAAGGTGGGTGGTTCCTAAGCATATATATTAGTTCCATATGTGTGTATGCGCGCGCGCGCGTGTGTGTGTATAATCAATTCAACTTTTATCCTCCCTATTACAGACCTGTTTTTCATTCACAATATACAGAAGTTACCCCCAAGCTTTGTGTGTGTGTTTGACACATTCATACACGTGCATGTGTGTGCAGCAGGAACATGTGTCTGCTACCTGGAGGCCAGTGATGAAGTCAGGTGTCTTTCTCTATGGCTCTCCATCTTTTTTTGAAGATTTATCTATTTACTATTTATACAGTGTTCTGCCTGCATGTGTGCCTGCACACCAGAACAGGGCAGCAGATCTCATTATAGATGCTTGTAAGCCACCATGTGGTTGCTGGGAATTGAACTCAGGACCTTTGGAAGAACAGCCAGTGTAGTCTGGATACAGGCAGGTGGATCTCTGTCAGTTCCAGGCCAGCAAGGACTATATGGTGAAACCCTGTCCCAAAACAATCAATAACATCAGAACCCCATACTTTCCCTTATTGCTCATGTTTCCTATTCACAAGAGGTTAACTGACCTTGAGCTTAACAAACATATGTGCTTGTGCCAAGAACGAGAAAGGCTCTCCCAGAAGCTCCACAACTGCCGAGAGGCCAAACAGCACCACTCCAGTTCCATAGTGAGGGACCACATTTGGATCAGGCACTTCAAGCAACTGCAGCCAGACCCAGCCCAAGAGTAAGGACCAGAACACACCCAGGGGGACACTAGAAGAACAGAAAAAAATGTTTTTTTAATATACGGAGTTTTAAGTATTAGAAAAATAGTAAAACATAAGTTACAATAAAAACAATTACCATAGTAAGAAGATAGTAGGTATTTAGTAAGAGGTCAGCAGAAAATGCACGTATCACCTACACGCCTGCCACTATGATTAAACCCTTTATCTCACTAACATTTCACAATGATCCCCAGTCATTATCCCCATTTAGAAGGAAACGGAGGCTAAAAGGAACAGGTAATTTGGCCAAGGTTATGAACAGGTGGTCAAGAACAGGAATAGGACTCAATCCTGACCTAACTCCAATGCCTACACTACAACCACTGGTTTAAATTAAGTCAATAAGGCAAATTTCCAGAAAAAAAAAAATGTTGCCTATGCTTAGAATGGCTGAGAAACATTATTCATTGTCTTGCACTCCAAATAACTAATAGTCGCCAGCACGGTACTCATTTCATGTGTGTGTATCAGGGCACTTAAATATGACTGCACAGTTGGCAGTCATTTTGCTAATAAAATGAACGCTTGCCAGCCCTCTGACAGGCCTCTCTGTGAGGCAAGAGTTATGCAAGGGCGGCATTGGGAAACACCTCCACCAACAGCCTCCCTGCAGGGATCCAGCTGAAGAAAACCATTTTAATTTTCAGCTGACATACTTGTCTACAAGAACATTCCAAAGAACTGAAGAAAGGTATAAAGAAAGCCTTAACAGACTTTTTAAAAATATTAAGTAGTTGCTAAAAGCTCAAAAGAAACTATAGGGCAAAAGATGAGAAATAAAAACAGTGGAGCAGGAGGTCCAGCTACTAGAGAGAAACTAAACAGCACCTCCAACTCAGACACTCTCCCCTTCCTGCTGCTAGAATTATTCGCCAAAACCCACTGCAAAGCCAGCCTGAAGACGACTGGCTTTGGGCAGGTACTGTCATTTCACTACAACACTCTTGGCACATGTCATTTGCTAAAGCACAACTCACGTGAGCCACAGGAGGTTGAGGGTCTGACTCCAGTCCCGCTGGGCACCCCCACTCAGACAAGCTCTTCGGAAGGCCTCCCTGGCCAGGAAGATGGTAGTCGAGTAAAGCAGTGTTAGCCTACAAAGTAAATGCAGAAATTGCTATGGCCTCTAGGCTTGTTTTTAATTTTTATTGAACTTTTGGGATTTTCCTAGCAACAGGAGTAAGAAAAGTTACTGGTCATAAGCCACTTGCGGTGAGCCTGGTGGCACAGACCTGTGATTCCAACAACTACTTGGGAAGCTGAGACAGGAAGACCTCAAGTTCAAGGCTTGTTGGGCTACAGAATGAGTTCAAGGCTAGCCTGAGCAACTCAGTGAGACCCTATCTCAAAATAAAAAGTAAAAAGGAGACTAAGGATATAGCTCAGTGGTACAGCACTTGCCTAGTATCTCCAGCACTTATGCAGAAAAGACAAGACAAATCCCAAAACTACCAGTCTCTTACAAGACCCCCACCAGTCCAACCCACATGGAAAACAGGAACCAAACAAGGCGCCTTGTCACCTCTGAGATAGCAAAGCACTGCAGTGACCAGAGAGCCTGCAGCTGTAGGCAGAGGTATGGTCCTGACTGTAAGGAGAAAAAGACAAGCTTAGCACCCGCATACTAAGGAGACCTCCTGGTGACAATGGAGCCTCTGTGAGAGAAACAGGTTCCATCATATGGTGGTGCTAGCCAAGAGTTTCAGGCCAAACAGCAAAGCAGGCAGCCTTTACAGAGGTTGCTGCAACCGCAACTCAGGAAGGCTGGCCTAAGTGCCTTGCAGGTGGACAGCACCTGAGTGAGTCTTCCTGCAGCTAGAAAAAAGCAGCTAAGCTTCCCTTGCCTCTGCAGCCAGTGACCTATGAGGCTGCCTCCTCAAGTGGCACCTGTGCCCCAGGAGCCCATTCAACACTGCAGCTGAGGAGACAAAGCCACACCTTAAACTGTGGGGGAAGAGCAGGCAAAGGCTGTCACGGCAGGCACCTGGAAATCTGGGGGAGAATGCATGGGGAGAAAAATCTGACCCCTCGTTCTTCCTACTTTTTAAATAGTGTATCTCAATGATTCCTCTCTGTTTCACTACTGCCTCCTGAGACTATGAACCCTACCTAGTACAAAGCTTCAGGTGACTGCTTTGCTAATCACAAGTTTGAGAACTGCCATTAGGCTCTTTGAAAAACACCATGGGCATTTTGTTGGTAAATACCAGGCATGGGATTCTGTCTAAAACATACTGTCTCTGTTTATCAGGCTATGAAGGAACACCTGAGAAGCTGAGCTATTCTAAGAGCATTATTTCATACATTTGTGTGTGTATGTGTGTGTGTGTGTGTGTGTGTGTGTGTGTGTGTGTGTCTTTATGAAGACAAAATAAGTGTGGGCGTCCTAGAGCAGAGAAGAAACAAGCTGAGTTTTTAAAGACAATACAAGTTCACATTCCACAGAATTAATCACAAGAATTCAAGCTCTGATCCCAGTTACCATCTCAACTACAAAATCACTGCAGAAGAACTGAAGGCGCTGTTCCAGCCCTGTAATTCTGAGGCACATCCTCACGACCTGCAGAATTCCTGCTTCCTGTGCCGTGTCAGCAGGACAAGAACACAGGATTATACCTGTGACAAGGTTGGCAATGAATTACACCCACTCTTCTCCTAGGTTCTGAGGGCAGAAAAACCGGAATGGCTAGGGGAGAAGTGTGCACATGGAGGCTGCTAATGGAAAACACTGCATGGGTCCATTAGCCACAGCAGCGCCCGCTCATCCCCCGCCTGCGCGCCTCCTCAGCTCACTGCTGAATGGCTCTGCTGCTGGGCAAGGCATGTGATTCTAAAATGATATGGGTACAATCTGGCAGACACTGGGACTCGTGATGTGAGCTGTGGGCAGTGCCAGGGTGCATTCCTCTTACCTGACATTCACTATGCCCACAATCTCCTTTGACAGGAAGCGAAGAATAAATGCATTCAAGACAAAGGTGATTAATCGAAACAATACCTGTAAGAAAATACATTTGAAGTGTGTTGGCTTTACTGCAGTGACGGCCATGTGGCCATCCTTCCCAATGTGGTGTGATGACAAAGGGGCGTTGCTAGGAAGCCTTCTCTAACATGCTCAGCTCACCTTTCCTGCTTCCTGTGAACTGTAATCCCTTAGTCTCTCACCATCCTGAGCAGTGGGGCCAAGAACCCAAGAAGATGGTTGGGAATCTCCCTTACTTACTAACGAGAGGAGCCTCAGCAGATTGAAGCTTTAGGCTCAAAGTCAAGGAGTCAGAGAGAAAACCGTAATGGTGGTTCACATTGTTCAGGGCTCTAGTTAAACTTTCTCCAGACATATCCAACCATAGCCTATGGGTCACTTGGGTCCCAAGATAGCTGTGGATGCAACCTAACACATTTTTAGATGATCATGGCAAAAGAATGGACACTCCCAAAATCCTATTTAGAAACTGTATACACTAAAACAAGAGTTTGCAGAGTATAGCTAGGAATCTGGGGTCTAATTTCTTCTCTGCCTCACAATCTTTAGGGATTTCAAGGACATTCAATTTCCTTGAATTGTCCTCATAGTAATAGGGTAAAATGGGAGTGGGATAACAGAGTCTAGCTATTGTCATTTAACAGGAACACAACCTGAGACTTTCAAAACTGTCCATTAAAGAAAACCACCAAAGGGGGCCAGAGAGATGGCTCAGGGGTTAAGAGCAATGCTTGTTCTTCCAAAGGTCCTGAGTTCAATTCCCAGCAACCTACATGGTGGCTTATAACCATCTATAATGAGATCTGATGCCTTCTTCTGGTGTGTAGGCATACATGCAAGCAGAGTACTGTATAAATAATAAATAAATAAATCTTAAAAAGTAAAAATAAAAAAGAAAACCACCTAAACAAAGAGTCCACCCCATGAGGCATAGAACAAGAGCCCACAATTAAATGGAGCTACCAAATGGAGCTGCTGAATAGAATGCAAGTTTCACTCATGTTGTCTCCTAATCCCAGCCACAAATGACAAGTCAATTCTGTGTTAAGCACACTCAGGGTTACCCATACACACAGTTGCCATTTTGGAAGATTCAATCAGTGTAGACTAGAGGACTACCATGGTCTGAAAATCTCTGGGCCATTAACACTCTTCCTAAAGTGTCACAGAATGGCAAGGTCTCCAGTGCCAAGATTACCACCCTGTTTATGGAGTCAGAAATGATCTTTTTTATCTGATGAAAGCTATGTAGTCTCTTAAAATCATGTAATATATATATTACATGATTATATATATTACATATATATATATATGTTCATATATGCTTGCCAAATTCTGCACTTGGTGTTGGTGGATGGAAGCCAATTCATGGTCTTACTAAAGAAAGTTCTCAGCTGAATCTCAACCCATCACTTAGCTCTTAAATGCATCCATCATCTTCTAATTTTTACAAGCCCAAATTTTCTGTCAAAAAAGGCTAAATATCTCATAAGGTTGATTACAAGGGTAAAATAAGATTATAAAAAACATTTTGACTGTATAAATTAAAGGCAATAAAACTTACATTGTGACTAGCTCAGACAAATTACATAATAAAATGTAGCAGCAAAGCTACCTTACGTATCAACATTATAACTTAAGGAAGCATATAAGATTGAACTAAAATATTCAAGTAATCTATATTTTATGACAATTTAAAAAATACATATATATATATATATACACACACACACACACAGGATTGTAAAACCCATCATTTTGTACAATAATATATGCTGATTACAAACTGTACATTTACTCAGGTGGTAGTGGTGCGTGCCTTTAATCCCAGCACTCTGGGAGGCAGAAGTAGGCCAATTTCTGAGTCTGACGACAGCCTGGTCTACAGAGCAAGTTCCAGGTCAGCCAGGGGGACAGGGAGAAACCCTGTCTCAGGGCAAAAAACAAACAAACAAACAAACAAACAAACAACAAAAGCAAATTGTACATTTAAGAAGTTATTATCGTCCAAGACATTTAAGGTCTTAGATCATATAAATATCTTCTAATTGGTCTGGAAAAAGGTTTGGGCTAATAAAGTCCAGGTTCCTAGGGCTACCTAGTGTTTTAAGTCCACCTAGCGGCCCTTTTAGCAACATAATCTCCATTTATGTTCATAAAAAAACTTTACATTTATAAAAGCTTTAACATCTGTTAATTATTTGACTCTTAAAAACAACCAAGCAGGCTAGTCAAATCTTTAATTCCAGCATTCATGGGGCAGAAGTAGGCAAACTTCTTTGAATTTGAGACCAGCCTGGTGTACCTAGAAAATTCTAGTCTACCCAGCGCTACACAGTGAAACCCTGTCTCAAAAGCAAAACAACAATAAAAGGCAACCAGGACAGAGACTTCAGCTCAGTGATAAAGCACTTGCTTAGGACATGTGGGGCTCTAGGTTCAACTCCCAACATCAAATGACAACCAGGCAAATGCCTCAGAAACAAAACTCAGAATGAAACAATCTGCCTAACATCAAACAGCAAAGAGGTGACCCAGCTTAACTTAGGTCACTTGCCCCTACTCCAGTGTCTCTGCTACTAGAACCTGTGTCTGTCTTCCAAAGCTAACCTAGGTACTAAGATATTACCAAAGGTGGAAAAAAAAAAATCAACACTAGGTATAACACATTAAACTTACGTATACTGTGAGGCAGGAAAACAAAGAACTAGACAAACAGAGTCAAATGAAGAGCAGCCAGCATTCATTAAGAGCGTACTACGCAAGGCACTTTTCTATATCCTTTATGTAGCTTCCCTTCCCTTAGCCCTACGCTGCCATCTACAAACTTACTACAGTAATACTTACTAAGCACCTTGCAATGTGCCAGGACATAACAGAAGTTATTTCATCTAATCTTCCTCATGACCCCGTGAGGCTGCATTACTGTTCTCATCCAAGATGAGGTAGCAGGCCTAGGATGGTGGTGTGTGCCTGTTACTCCAGCACTTTGTAAACTGAAGCAAGAGTATCAAGAGTTCAAGGCCAGCCTGGGCTACATAGCAAAACCTTTCCTCAAGAAAATAATTTCAAAAGCCAGGAGTGGTGGTGCAGGCCTATAAACCTAGAGGCAGGGCAGGTCTCCGAGTTCAAGGCCAGCCTGGCCTACACAGTGAGTTAAAGGACATCCAGGGAGGCATAGAGAGATCTTGTTTAAAAAAAGGAAGGAAAGAAAAAAAAGTATATACTGATGCTCAGAAAAGTCAAACGACTTTATTTTAACTTTTTTTGAGACAGGGTCTTACTATGTAGCCCTAGCAGGAGTGGAACTCAGCTGGTCTTGAACTCGCAGAGAACCACTTGCCTCTATCTCCTGAGTGTTTAGGCTATACCACCACCTAACCCAAGTAATTCTTATCTGTAAGCAGTCATCTAACTTGAGTCTAACGGAGCCTGGTTCTCTCTCCTAAACCCTTTGTGCCTTTCTAGGGGTGAAGGTAGATTCTGAACTTATGTGAAGTCGGGTTGATAAGCTGGAGAATAAGACATCGAAAAAAATGAGGATCATGACTTACAAGAACTGTTTTTTAGGGGATGAAAGACTCTTTAGATACTATGTGGATGAATGGGCAAGTGTCACTTGGCGAAAATAAAATGTCAAAAATGGTTTGTCCAAGGACACACAGCAGATGCAGTTTATTGAGTGCATACTTAGTAAGTGCCCTTATTCAAAAGATCCCAAACAATCCTTGCAAATTGCTTTCTGAATTAGATACTTTTACCCTCATTCTGTCACAAAGTTGTTAAAGGCTCCGGGGCTGAAATGACTTGTCTGGGTCACGCAGCGAGAAATGCCTGAACCCGGATCCCTGTTCTTAGCTATGCCATATGATCTCTCTAAACTCAATGCGAATCATTTGAAGAAAGGTGTCTTGAGGACCAAGAGTGGAACACACAAGTGATGAGCCCCTTAAAATATCAGATTCATGAGCAGTAAGTAGCCTCTGCCTCTACCACTTGATTAAACTGTCTCCTATTGCCACAAGGAAATACAATGTCCAGAAAGAAAATGGCAAGTGTGTAGTCATTCAGCCCAGACTCGGACTGCAGCGTCCCAACTCCTAGGCCCGGCGCCCCTCCCCGCCGCCGTAATCTGCGGAACCCCTGTAGTGCGGGGACCCAGGACAGCCTCCCCGAGAGGCTTGGCAACGGCACCACGCGCTGGAGCTGGCGCAGCAGAGTACCTGCAGCAGGAGACCCGATGAGGCCAGCCGAGCCGCCTGGCCCAGCACCTCTTGACTGCCCATGGCCTCAGAGCCACGGTTCAGGGAAGGAAACGCGGCCGCAGCCCGCTCCGTCGCGAACAGATGACGTCACGATAACGCTCGCTCCTGATTGGGGGCTTCGCCGGCGGGGCGGAGCACAAGAAGCTGCGTGACCAAATAGCTTAGCAGGCTGTGTCTCAGTCGCTTCTTGCTTTTTGGTTGGGTTTTCTTTCTCTTTACTTTTTCTTTACTTTTTCTTTTGTTCTGAGAGTGTGTTTAATGCCAGACCTTGTTGTCCATGTTGGTCGAGCACTCGCGGCCTCTGGAACGCTGGGATTAGCGGGTTTGGGGGTTTGATTTTTTTTTTTTTGAGACAGGGTCTCATTATGCACCCCTTAGCTAGCTTGGAACACGATATATATATAGATCATGCTTGCTTCGAACTCAGCGATCTGCCTGCCTCGAGCTCCCAAGTGCAGGGATTTCACTGTTATTTTGAAATAAAGTCTTGTTGTGTAACCAAGGCTGGCCTGGAATTCACTTAGAGAGTCTAGGATGGCCACCTGTCTTCAGTTCCCAAGAGATGAGATTGCAGGAACAAACCACACCAAGCTGGCATCCTCTTCATTGTTGTGTTTTGTTTCTCTAATTAAATATGTATTTGTCTTTGTATAGTGTAGCTGTGTGCATCCCAGAGAACAGCTCTTAGGAGTCAGTTCTCTCTTTCCACCTTTGTATGGAGTCTGGGATCAGACTAGGATTAGCAGGTTTTACAGGGCAATCTCTTAACCTGCTAGGACAATTGGCAGGTGTGTTTATGATCTTCCCTGCTCCACTTCCCAGTACGGGGGATTGAACCTAGAGCTACATGCATGCAAGGCAAGTGATCTACCATAGACATTACAGGCTCCAGCCTTCTTTTTGTGTTTATTATTATTATTATTAAAGTCATTTCCTTTTATGAATGTCTCTGTTACAAACAAATGAAATACTGTGGTTAGTATTAGATGTGGGATTAGAAGCTGGAGGTGTAGCAGTTGATAGAGTGTTACCTAACACTCGTGAAACTCTAGGTTCAGTCCCAGCAACCACATTCACCTACTCTGGTGTGCCTGAAATCCAACTTCTGAAGGATCAGAAGTTCAAGGTTATCCTTAGCTACAGAATGAGTTTGAAGCCAGCCTGGGATACAGAAGACCCTGTCTCAAAACAAAGCAAAACAAACAAGCAAACAATGGTGTCAGGAAAAAGTACTCAGCAGAGACTCATCGGTCGGAGTCTTGCCATTGGCTCTCACACAAATATATTCTACAGCACCCTTTCCCCCAGTTAGGCTGGACAGGACTTCACCCATTTTGCAGAGGAAAAACTGAGGACCAAAAGTTAGAGACACAGCATTTTCATTTATGTAGTTTTGTAGAAATCTCTGCACAGCTGCAACACTTGGGCCTGGTTGTCAGAGAGGAGAAAAGCAAGCCTTGGAGGTGTAAAGTGCCTTGTTCAAATCTGCACAGCATAGACCTGGGCACAATGGATCAGAGTCAAGAACAGACTAGAAGTACTTTATACTCTTTTTTTTTTTTTCAAAGTCCCTAACATACATGATCATCATTTCCTTTTTTAAAAGGACTTATTTACTTTCTTTTTATGTGCATTAGTATGAAGATGTCAGGTCTCTTGGAACTGGTGGTACAGATAGTTGTTAGCTGCCATGTGGGTGATGGGAATTGAACCCCGGTCCTTTGGAAGAGCAGACAGTGCTCTTAACCACTGAGCCATCTCTCTAGCTCCCTGATCATCTTTTCCTAACCACACTTGCCCTCAACTAACTTGTTGTCACCTTTCATATCTTCACTGTTTTTATCGGTACATTTTAGACCCTCACAATTTGGATCCCTTGATCTCAGCACTCAGGAGGCAGCTGTATTTCTGGGAGTTCAAGGCTAGCCTGCTCTGCGTAGCATACATTCCAGATGAGCCAGGATGACTTAGTGAAATTTTGTCTCCAAACAAATACAAAGCCTGGGCTCCTTCCTGGTCCTCAAAGAGGCCCTGTCAGGTTTCTCTTTGTTTCTGTCACCTTCTCTGTCCAAATCTCTTCCCTGACACAGTACTCTTTGCCTTTCCAGGGCCCACATCCTGACCCCTAACTACTCACAGTCTGTACTTGCTGTGGACTAAATGTCTGGGTCTCCTCGAATTTCATCTAGTCACAGTCATGAAGGTGATGACATACACATACACTTAGTAAAGTACTTGGGAAGTAATTAGATCATGAAGATATAGGCTTTATGGTGGCCACTGCCTGTATAAGGACTGGTTATGGTGGATCAGTGGCCATGTAAGGAAGATATTGGAGGGCTGGTGATACAGCCCAGAGAAGCAGTGCTGCCTACCATGTGTAAACATGTGGTTTTGACCCTCAATATCTCAAAAAAATATGTGAGAGAGATGACTTCTGTCCTCACTGTGAGAGGACGCAGCAAGAAGGTGGCTGTAGGCATACTTGTGGGGGCTACTTTATTGGATTCTTGTATCTACACCCTTCCAAACCTTATTCAGCACTAACCCCTTCCAACCCCCCAACATGAGGTAGGAGAGAAAGAAGGTTAGAGGGAAAGGGGGACATAGACCGCTTTAGACTACTTCCTGCTAATTACGGGTATCAAGCTCCTGATGGCAAGTCCAGTCTTCATCTTCACCAGAACCTTCAGCATCCAGAAAACTGGCAATAACAAAGGCAGCAGCAGGAACCAGCAGCAGCAGGGGAGCAGCCGCAGCCACAGGCCCTTTGGAGGCTCCCCCCCCCAGCTTATACCCTTTCCAGAGTTCCCCAAATTCCAAATGTAAGCTATCTGCAGCTGGCAAAAAATCACAGCCTTCCTAGAGCACTAGCGATCATAGTTAACAGCTGTGGACAAACTGAAGCAGCCCCATGTCCCACACCTGGGTTTAAAACAAAAACGTTAGCATAAATGGGTCTTTTAAAGAAACCAAAATTCTCACTTACAGGTGGCCATCTATAAACCCGGAAGAGTCCTCTCAACAGAACAAACTGGCTGGCACCCTGACCTTGGTCTTCTAGGCTCCAGGACTGGAGAAATAAATATCTGTTTAAGCATCCCGGTCTATGGTGTTTTGTTACTGCTCCTCAAGCTGAGCATGACAGTGTCTTAACACACATTGTACCCTTGTATTGTGCTTCATATAGTCTGTATCACAGCGAAGAGATGGAAATGTGTACCTCTATTTAAGCAGCCTGGGAGCTTCAAGTGAGCAGGAGTCAGCCCACCAGGACCTGGGGCTTGCTTCCTATGTACCGACAGAACGTTGCTGAACTCATAAACGCCTCCTGGCACAGCATTGCTTTTACCACTGCTGAAAACGGACTGCATGGCTCAAAGCCTCTGTGTCCTCGTCTTATTGGGTGAAATGAGCTCCGTTGAGTGATGAGATTCAGAATGTGAGGTTTTGGCCATGACTTATCTCGAATCCTCATTCTGCCACTCACTAACTGGGTGACCCCCTAGGTGCTGATTATTTGTTTGTTTTAATCCAATGTAATATTTTTATTTATAATTTGGGAATTTCACATAATGCACCCCGACCACACTCACTTCCCAGTCCTGCTAGGTTCACTCTCCTGCCCTTGTGACCCCAGCACCACCAGAAAAGAGAAAAGGGAAAAACAAAAACAAGGCCTTATGTGTTGCCCATAAGCTCACTGGAGCATGGTCAGTGCTGATTGTTTTAAATAGAGATATTAGGATCGGTTTACAGCTCAGTAGTACAGTGACTGCCCAGCTTGTCTGAAGGCCTAGGTTTAAGCCCCAGTATCTATGATATTGATCTGGTCATAGATTCAGATATAAATATAGATATTGTCTGTCCTGTTAAGGTAGGTGTAAGGATTTTAGCCAATAAGTTTGGCCTACAAAACAATTCTACTGGGAGACAAAATAATAATAATAATTTAAAAACCTGGAGAAAGAAAAACCAAAACCATAAAATCCCAAATAGGAATCAATCGTGAAAGAATGAAAAAGACTCCTTGACAATTCAGGATAATAAATGGCGGTCATGAATGGAGCTGTCTTCCTCAGGTTTCCTCCCTGCCGCTTGCTTTTGTGCCAGGTGACCTTCCTGCCAGAGAAAGCTGATCCGAGACTCCTGTTTCATTACTGAACTAGTGGGAGGTGCCAGGGCTGGTGCTGAGCCAGTTAAACTTCCAGGGCAATGGGGTAGGATGGGAGGCTGCCAGTGGGAGGAAGGCAGAGTAAAAGCTATGGCAAGCTGAGACCTGGACCTCAGCTGAATATAAGCTCCAGGGCTGGGCCTGTTCCCACATTACAGCCACTAGGTGGCATGGCTTGCTGGGCAAGAGCCCTCCCAGACCAAGGCTTCCCGCTGTCCAGAAAACCTTCAACAGGGCCCCTCCTTGAAATAGAACATCAACAGTCTGTTCCTCACTTGAAAGTCTCAGGGCATGAGAGGGCTGTTGTGGTAACAGTCCACACTGTTGAGTCTGCAGAGCAGTGTGCTGGGTACTTTCGTTATCACACGGAACTCTTCTAGCGCCCCAACAAGACCATTGTCACGTCTGTTTTACAGACCAGGAAACAGCTTTGGCAAAGTTATGGGACTTGGTTAAAGAGCAGTGATTGGATGTGAACTTGGCCATCACTTCTGAAAGCTGGGCTCCACCTCAGAAGCTACGACTCAGGGAAGGTTTGGGGTTTGGAAAGCCGTCTTGGTGTTGTGGCGTCTGTTTGTTCTGCCTTTGGCAAAGAGTCTTATTGTGTAGTCCATGCTGGCCTGGACTTTATTATATTGCCCTAATTAGTTGGTTATGATGCCCTGGACAAAACTCTGGAAAGTACTGCCTGAGGGTGGATCTTCAGCACCTTGAGGAGTCTGTCTGCTTCAGTGGGCTGGAGCATCTGTCTACCCAACATGGGTGAAGTGAGCCCTGGGATCTGTCCTGAGCTTGATCAACCATTCAATAGGTCATGCTCCCAGGCTAGTGCTCAGGACATCAGAGCCTGGGAAGCATTGTGGATGGAGGTACGCAGGCCACACAGCCTGGATCCCAGGACTTTCTGTGGAGTGGTGTGAGGAGCTTGGTAGGCAGCCACAGGACCCTGGTCTAGCCCGGTTCCTTTGATGGTTGATTTGTGCAGAGTAGCCTGTGATACCCACAATATCAATTATGGCTCATTCCGGATTTAGTGCTCTGAGCCAGGCATTGGAAAGGGCACAAGAAAGAATGAGCCGCTGTGCCTGCCCTCTCAGGGCTCAGGGTCTCCCTTGGGAAGAACCCAGGGTGAGAGCAAGCAGACTGAGGTGCTAAAAAAATGTGCAAGGGGAACATGGGGCTGGGGGTAGGTGGAGAGATCATTCTGACTGAAGCATCAAAGAAGATTCCCTTCAGGGAATGACTTTGAAGGATGAGAGGGACTGATCAAACAGAGAGGCAAGTAGGGCAGAGCAAACAGTGAAGCCCAGAGGACGGAACTTGCTGAGTCTGTGGGTGGACCCAGGAGTTAGTTGTGGCTGCTCTTGGTACAGAATTCTTGTCCCCTCTAGCCTGTGGCTGTGTTAAGCTGGCAGTCCTGAGAACAGCAAGTCCATGAGGGTGGACACAAGTGTGTGAATGAACACAAATTAAGGGCATGGTGGTGCACACCTATCATCTCCGCAGCCAGGAGGAAAAGGCAGGAGGACTCACGGTGAGATTGAAGCAGCCTGAGCTGTGGAGTGATGCCCTGTCTCAAAAAACAAAACCAGGGATGGAGAGATGGCCCAGTGGGTAAGAGCATTCACTGCTCTTCCAAAGGTCCTGAGTTCAATTCCCAGCAGCTACATGGTGGCTCACGACTGTCTGATACTGTCTTCTGGTGTGCAGGTGCACATGCGGACAAAATACTCATCTACATAAAATACGTAAAAAAATAAATCTTTGAACAGGACATGGTCATGCATGCCTAAATCCGAGCACTACAGAGGCAGAGGCAAGCGAATCTCTGTGTTCAAGTCAGCCTGGACTACAGAGTGAGTTCCAGGACAACCAGAACAGGCAGGGCTGCAACAGCAACAAAACCCTGCCTGGGGGGAGGACGGGACAGTTACGGGTGTTCATAAATGGAGTCAAGGTCAGTGTGAATGTGCTTGGTCTATTTGCCAGAATCTGCTTTGAGATAGTATGTGTAGGTACATATATGCACACATATGAACAAGCATGTTTGTGAACTTACGTCTGTGATGTGAAAAAGTCTGAATGCAGTATAAGGAAGTACGAAGATGAGCAGATGGCATATTAGGATGTGGGGTTGTACATGCCTGCAAAGCCATGAAACAGTGGTATAAATCTGAAGTCTCCGTAGGAAGCCAAGACAGGATTGTTATGAGTTCAAGGCCAACCTGAGCTACATATCAAGACCTTGTCTCAAAAAAAAAAAAAAAAAAAAAGTATACAAAGTATGCTCTAGACTAGGTGTCTGCTTTTACTTCTCTGATTCTGGCTCTTCGTTCAGGCCCCAGTTCTGCGCTTCACTTCAGGGAGCCCTGTCATCAATCTTATAAGGTGGGCTAATTACAAAATATAATTATTCCCATTTACAGAAGAAGAAACTGAGGCTCTAAGGGGTGGCAGAACTGGGACTGAATCCTAGTTGCAGAGCTTTGTCAGGGGTTCCCTTTATTCTTTCCTTCAAGCCACTTCTCAGGAATTCAAAAAGTCCCTGGTGAGGAAATGACCCTGGCCTACTCTTTGTTGGCCTGGACCTGACACAGGGTTTCTCATGGGGTGGAAACTGTTCAAAGGAACTGTCCCTGGGGCTTGGCTCTTGAGGCGACACATTGAAAGGTCACATGAGGCTGCCCTTGTGTATCCTTAACCCTAAAGAATTTGGGTCAGAGCCAGCTGAGGGTTTAGGCCACCCTTAAACTTAAACTTGCCATGTGCTAAGTTTTCTGTCCCTTAAAACCACAGTCTGTCTGGAAAGCAGCCCCACAGGCTTCCAGACCAGTTTCTCAGAAGCGACTTGCAGGTGCCCACCACTCCGGTTTATGCTGAACACCGAACCCTGCGCCTTATGCATACTGGCCCAAGCACTCTCCCAACTTAGGCACACCCTTGGAAATAACCCAGAGAGAGGAACCAGGCATCCCATCCCACCCTCCCTCTAAGCCACCCCATCCCTCCACCCATCCCCATCCTTCTCACCCTACCCCCATCCCCCCTCGTCCTCCCATCCCACCTCCACCTCCTACCCTACCCCATCCCCCCACTCCACCCTCATTTCCCCATCCCCAGTTCCCCGCCCCACCCCTATTTCCCTACCCCTCCTCCTCCTGCTGCCACTACCCCAGGCTCAGGGTACCCCAGGGTAGCCTGAAGCAGCATTCCTGCCTTTCGGCTCTCCCTGGGGGTGTGGATTACCATGTGAAAAGAAGGCCACCAGAGCTATCTTTGTGAATTTTGGAGATGGACTGATCTAAGCTCAAATGTCCCTTGGGCAAGTCTTTTCGCCTCTGTGTCACTGCTTCATGGTTTATAAAATGAAGATGATAGCAAAATCTGCCATGTGGGTTATGGTAAGAATTAAAAAAGATGATGCCTATGGATACATCTACAATACTAGGCATATGGAATAAACATGCTCAACAAATACAAGAGATTGCCATCACTTTGTCATATTTACATCAACAGGACTGATATTATTTCCTCCCTTGGATGTTGACAAACATTTAATATTTTTGGGCCTCTGTGTTCCATTCCCACAAAATTATCTTTTTGAGACAGGATCTCAGTATATAGCCCTGGATGAAGTGGGACTCATTATGTGGATCAGGCTGACCTTGAACTCAGAGACACGCCTGCCTCTGCCTCCCCAGTGCTGGGATTAAAAGTGTGTGCCAGCAACACCCAGCTAACTAGCCTTTATTTTCCTCCTTCCCTCCCTCCTTTCCTTCTCTCCTTCCTTCTCTTCCTGCCTCTTGTTCTTTCCCAAGCTCATTTTGCTGGCATATAATTTTTGTATGGCTGTTACACATTCTTCATTGATGGACATGTGGGTTGTTCCCACTTTTTTACCATTAAAGGATGTTCTGTTCTGAATGTCTGTGTACAGATTTTTACGTGGACATTTGTGTTCAGTTCTCTACAAGTGGGATAGCTGGGTTTTGTGGCAACTCATATTACCATTGAGGAGCTGCCAGCTGTTTTCCACAGTGGCTATACAATCTTAAAGTGCTATTCACAATGCATAAGGTCTCCAGTTTCTCCACAGCCTTCCCAATACTCATTACTCCTCTTTATGTACGTGTGTGAGCAGTTGTGTGTGTGTGTGTTTGTGAATGCACATGCAAGTGTCTGAGTGCGTGTGGAGGCCTGCAGTAGCCTTTTTTTATTCCTCCGTTGCTCTCTACCTTATGAACTGAGGCGGTGTCTCTGGATGCGCCCAGAAAGCTCCATTTCAGATAGTCTAACCAGCCAGCTTGCTGTGGTGCTGGTTTGTGGCCAGGTTACCACATCCACTTGGCTTTTTTATGTTTTTTCAGGATCCAAATTCTTGAGCCTGAATGGCAAGTGATTTCCCTGCTGAGTTATCTCTCCAGTGCCCTACTTTCCATCTTTGGCCACAGACATCCTAGTGGGTGTGAAATGGTATTTTATTATGGTTTTGATTTGCATGTCTCTAGTGACTAGTGATGTTGGACAACTTCTTATGTTCTTGCTGTCATTTGAATATCTTGTTTGGATACATATATATTTAAATGTTTAGCACACATTTAAATTCTTCTGATTTTCGCCAACATTTACTAAGTGGCTGACTATATCTCAACGTGTCAGGGAATGGGAGGGGACACACGAAGCCAGGACCCTGCTTGCTGAGTGAGGGCTTGCCCTGCTCTGCTTTCCTGGACTGTTGCTCGGGAAAGGACATTTCCCAAAAGGGAAAGATGTACAAGTTGGACAAGGAGGTCAGGTTTCAGAGGCCCTGTCTGTACAATCCATCCTCCCTGAGGTCAGCCTCACCACGCCCGGCACTGCTTTGATCAATATCAGGCATCCAGAAGCTGATCGGTTACAGCAGCTTCCCAAAGAAGCAACCAGGCAGGCATCCTCTAAGGATGCAAGAGACAGTTTACATCCACCATCGCCCAACAAGCCAATCACACAGCTTTTGGCCATCTCCAGACAGCTGTGCAAGGTAAAGACTGGTGACAGTGGGGTGCTAGAGACTGAGAACAGAGACAGAAGGACCCCATACTGCCCTGGCTAATGCATACCCATGCATGTCTCTTGATCTGATCGCTCTGAGCCTCAGTTTTCTAATCTGTGAAACTGGAGAATAATGGTACAACCAGTCCATTCGTTATAAAGCTGAAAGGAAAAGGGAGATATGCAGAGGCCCTCATGTATGTTAGGGCAAAGGAAATGATCATGAAATAAAGGTTTTGTTTTTAATCACATAAAATTTTAGAGAGCTGGGTGTGGTGGCACATGCCTGTTATCCCAGCACTCTGGGAGGTAGAGGCAGACAGATCTCTGTGAGTTCCAGACCAGCCTGGTCTACAAAGTGACTCCAGGATAGCCAAGGCAATACAGAAAAACCATGTCTCAAAAAACCAAAAGAGAGAGAGAGACCAGAGATCTATAATGCTTTATTAAAAAAACAAACAAAGGCTGGAGAGATGGCCCAGTGGTTAAGAGCACTGTCTGCTCTTCCAGAAGTCCTGAGTTCAATTCCCAGTAATCATGTGGTGGCTCACACCATCTCTACTGGGATCTGATGCCCTGTTTTGGCATGCAGGTGTACATGCAGATAGAGCACTCATACATAAAATAAATAACTAAATCTTAAAACAATAACAGCAAAAACCCAAACAGGCAAATGAAAAACAAGGAGATAAGAGGGCAGGAACCACCCCAGGCCCAATGGAAGGAGCAAAGAGGGAAGGTCACCTCCTTCAGCTAGAGCTGCTTCTGTGAGGATTACCTAAAAGATCACCCCCCAGCTGAGGCTGCCAGATCACCGCAGGAAGCCTTCCTGCCTCTGGATTTTCCCTTTCCATCCTAGTGCAACGTTTGCTCTCCCAGCCCATAACATGGTAACTGGGACTCTTCTCACTGATCTGCCAAGCTCATGGCCAAGGGGAAATAGGATTCCAGATAGGGTGAAAATAGATCCTTCTCCAAATATGCTCATCCTAGCTAAGAAAAATAAATAGAACCGAGAAGGAAAAGAGAGCAGGGGCAAGAGAGGTAGGCAAAGATCTCCGGGTGATAATTATCTATACTGCACTCTGGGAAACCCACTGCTCACCCTGGCTGCTTCCCCTCCAAATCCTCCTTCGTGGGCTCTGAAGCCCTGGTGTGTCCTAGCCCTCCCAGTCAGCCACACTGGGAGTCTGGATCTTGTAAAAGCCCAGCTCTGACCCAGCTCTGTGCTCTTGAGAAGGTGAACACATGTGAGGATGTATGAATGAGCTTTGTGTAGGGGAAATGTAGTTTGTGTCCGTGTTCACTTGAACTATATGTGTGTATCTGTGAGCATATGCAGGCAAAGTGTATGTATGAGTGAGTCTGAGTTTGTGACTATGAACATGTATACGCTTCTCTCTGTGTGTGTTTGTGTTTGTGTGTGTGCGTGTGTGTGTGTGTGTGTGTCTGTGTTTTGTGTTTCCCAAGTCATATGCTATGGGAGGCTGCCCCAAGGGAAGGGAGAATTCTCTGGGCTTAGTCACTCATGGTCCAGACACAGACATTCTGAGAAAATATTTCAAAATAAATATGCTTGTATTTGTCATGGCAACTTCTGCTTCACAGTGGCCAACAAGGCTTCCTAGAGTTAGAGCCTGGCAGGGGCCCCTCAGAGGCACAGAATAGTGGGATCTGGAAGGTCTTGAAACCCGTATCCGCAAAAACTTAATGATATCAATGGAGAGACTGAGGCCCCAGGTCTCCTAGTTACGGAAGGCAGAGCTGGGACCCGGAACCCAGGCTGTCTGCATTCCTATCTGTTGTTCTTGTACCTCCCGCCAATGGGAACCTTTGCCTCCCTGTTTGCATTTGTTCATTCAGCAAGTATTTGTTAGTGCCCATTAAATGATAAGCACAAAACAGACTGCTCTAAGGTACACTCAAGGACCCTGAATCAAGGCACTTTCCAACAAGTGCTGGAAGTTAGACAGTAAACCAACAACTATCACCAAACCAAGAAGATAATTACAGGTCCAGATAAGTGTTTTGAAGTCAGGAAAGCAGGAGATGAGAGATCTGGTGGACTACTTCAGCTGGGGACTCAGCGACTGTCTCTGCAGATTGGCAATGGAGCTGAGACAAAATAGGAGGCAAGGTCCTGGCCCTTATCTTGATTGACTTAGTGAAGGAAGTGGAGCCATTTGAAAGGGCCAAAGGTCAGGAGGCTCTGGCCACACCCCTAATCCTATTCAGTGATGGAGAAGCTCTCTTCCCTGTGAGCACTAGAGGGATTCTCCTTCATCAAAAACAGAATGGGTGTGTGTGTGTGTGTGTGTGTGTGTGTGTGTGTGTGTGTGTGTGTG
>NW_026591918.1:8222057-8229524 GCF_907164565.1 Psammomys obesus | reverse complement strand
TGTGTGTGTGTGTGTGTGTGTGTGTGTGTGTGTGTGTGTGTGTGTGTTAGGGATTGGTCTCTGGACTAGCCCTCACAGATACCATAGTGACCACAGGTATTAAGCAGTCATAATCCCTGGCATTTGGTGAGCTTGTGTCAGGTACTAGCCAGGTGCTCTGAAAGGTGATTACATTTAATCTCAACACGCCTTATGTAGAAGATAGTCATGTGTACCTGGTCACACTCTCAGCAAGGAGCTGAGGTGCTGTCCATACACAGGCTAAGGCCCTGAGCCAGTCCCCCAGTCACTGTGCTCTGACCTTCATGTCTCCCTGACATGGGTACTCATGGCTGC
Source organism: Psammomys obesus (assembly GCF_907164565.1). NCBI lineage: Eukaryota > Metazoa > Chordata > Mammalia > Rodentia > Muridae > Psammomys > Psammomys obesus. Next base: position 8,229,188 of record NW_026591918.1, on the reverse strand, counting down.
CCTAGCCCCTTCATGCCCTCCCACCAACTTGGGCTTCAGGACCTGCCAAGAGGTCTTGAATCGTGCCTCGTTTTTTTATGGGCCATTGCCATTATGATTGTACCTCCTACTATGCTCCAGGAATCTCTGGACTTTTACATGCCCAGTCACAGCCCTTACCAGAGTCCTTCAAGGACTGTCTTGTGCATCTCCTCTTACAGCTTAAGAGGTAAAACAGTTAGCTTAAGGTGGCTCTAGAAAGGGGTCAAGTGACCCAACCCCAGAGCCTGACTGTCCCCTATGCCTCCCCAAGGGCCAAGAGCTCCACCTGGTTCTCTTCATTTAAGCTTCAAAATGTGCTCTCTCCTAACATCAGCCTTGATTCGGGCAGGACTCAAATTCTGCTCCAACGATTCCAGGAAAGAAAATGCCTGATATTTGAGGTTGTTCTCAAACACTTGAAATCCTAAATGTTAACATAGTGAATGCCAAGGGCTCTCCAACTCTGTGCTTTAGGAATATGAGAGAAATGTAAAGTTGCTCAGCTTCATCTTAATATAACTTGACTCTGTAGTGCCTTTGTTTTTCTATGTTCAAAAGAGTTATATAATAGTATTCACCTTCCAGGATTGGAGTCAACTAAAACTGTGACTGGACTTTGCTACTTTATGGGTTCTTCTTTTTTCCACCTTTCTCTACCCCTTTTCTTCTACCCTTTCAACACTCTAACACTGTATAAGAGAGGGAGAGAAGGGTAGAAAGGAAAGGAAAGAGATCCCTGAATAAAGTCAGGGGCCAGAAAGGGAAAGTAATCATTAGACTATTTCCTGCTGATTAGGGACATCGAGTTCCTTGGAGCAAGTTTGATCCTCACTGTCAGGATATCTAATTTCTTCTTCCCACATGACTGCTTAACAAACCAGTGACCAACAATGACCACCAACAACCAACAAGCAACAACCAACAGCCAACAACCAACAACCCAGCCTCTTGGGGCCCTAGCATTAATATACCCTTTGAAAAGTTCCCAGAATTCCAATGTCACACAACTGCAGAAACCATCCATGGCTGGCAACACCACGCCTCCACAAGAGCATGAGGCAAATCACAGTCAGCTGCTTTGAAGCAGCCCCAAATCCCCATGCCTGGAATTAAAACAAAAAACATATTCTTATAATATTTTTGTGTGTTTTTTTAAAGAAACAAAAATTCCAAAATTCTCTCTACATAAAAACTAAGATGCTAATCAGTGCCTGGCACACTGGAGACCATTAGTAAAGATCTGTGGGTCCTGAGGATGGTTGAAAGTTGGCCTCAAGACTAAGTGGGCTGGGCATGGCGATACATGCTTATGATCCCAGCATTTGGGCAGCTGAGGCAGAAGAGTGCTAAGTTCAAGACCAACCATGGCTATAAGGTGAGATCCTGTTTCAAAAGAGAGCAAAAACAAAACAAAAGAAAACCTGAGTGGCTGGTGTTGTATTTCATAGGGTACAGATTTCATTTTTCCTGGGTTTCCAGAATTTTGTGCAGAGGGTCATGGTCCTCAGGTGTATCCTTGAGTTCCTGGTGCTAGGGTTCAGCAGACCCTGCTCTCTCCTTGAGCATAACAGAGCAGAGGGGCAGTGATGCCCGGGAAGCAGTGGGCTTTCCAGCCAGTTGCACCTGCAGAGCTACAGCTGAGGGAGGGAAGTGAGCCCTCAATGCGGGAAGTTCCTGCCAAAACCACTGTTGAGAAACATGGCAAGAAAATCCCCTAAGCTGCCATTGCAGACCTCTAGGGTAACTGCACAGGACTCTCTCCTCCCTTGTTGCCTTCAGCCTGGGTGGCTTCCTCTCCCGTTTCCTCCAGTGTCTCCACTCTTCCACCGCTTGAACGGGTTCCCTCCCTACATTCAACTTTGTATCAAAGTATGAAGTGTTGAGGAATGGCTTCTCTTCTGGGGGGCAACTGGTGTAGAGGCTGCGAGCCGCTGCCATAGACAACAATCAAAGCAGAGGAAGGAGAAGAACAAGTTGTGGCAAACAGGCTTGGAGTGGGTACGTCCCCTCCCTGGACACTGTGCCGGGGAACTGGGCTGGGTGACTGTTGCGGTCTTCTAGCTGGAAGTCCATAGATCAAGACCTGTTATGGCTGGGACACAATTTACCTAATTTCTGGTCCCAATTCCAATTCTGTATGGTTTATGATCCCTCTTGTCTCTGGCCTTAGTGTTCTCAGGAAGATGCTGGGGAGGTGGCCCAAGAATACCCTGGGGAAAGTCCCTGGGGTGTGTGGGCCGATTTCTTATGTAGGTCCAGAGTGGGAAGCTGCTTTCAGGAATCTGCAGACCTCATCATTCCTGCCCTCTTGACACCCCCATCCTGCTGTGGCATGCTGGAGCCCTCAGGTGTTGGGCTCATTTTCCCCTGGTCTCCATAAGCCAAGGGCCTATGTTCCCACTTTCTAGAGTCATCAATTCCAGCTGTGCAAAACTCCATATTTGCTTAGACTGAGACACACTCTCCTCCCAGGGAACTAAGAGGTCCCTCCTCGCCTGTGCTTTCCCCTTGCACCCTTAGATTCTTGGCTTTCCCTGGAGTCCCTTGGGTGAAGGCTACAGGTATGTTAGAAAAGCTTGGGGCTATCTGAGGGCCTGGCCTACTGGTCAACTTGAATACCATCCTCTCTCCCTTCTCATGAGTGGATTACAAGTTCAAGGCCTGCCTGACCTATAGAATGAGTTCAAGAATAACCTGGACAACTTAGTGAGTTCAAGAATAACCTGGACAACTTAGTGAGACTTGTCTCAGAAAATGGACTGTGGTGCCGGGGAGTGGTGCTCGGCTGGTAAAGTGTTTGCCACATAAGCTGAGAACCTGAGTTTGCATCCACAGCATCCTTAGGAAAGCTGGGTACAACTGTAACCCCGGTGTTGAAGGATGAGGGAGTTAGGTGGATCCCAGGAGCTCATTGGCCAGCAGAGCCAATAGGTAGGTTCGAGATTCAGTGAGACACACACACACACACATACATACATTCACACACACATACACACACAATCATACATATTCACACATACACATTCAAACATACACACAGGTAAACACATACACACACACAAACAAACACACACACATACACACACAAACAACAAAACAGAAACTACTACCATGCTATTGTTGGCCCCATTTTACCATAAAGAAGCCATGAAACCATGAGAGGAGAGGAGCCCAACATGCTGTCTGGGGCCACATGGGGTGCCATTCTGTCTTTGCTCTAGAACTGGCCTCTTCCCACAGCCTGACCTTTGTCTGTGCTTCACCTTTCATTCTTAGATTCCTTGGCTTTCCCTGGAGTCCCTTGGGTGGGGACTTCAAGCCAGTGCCCTGGGTTCCCTCCCATGGGTGAACTGCATGGCTCACCTGCCAGGAGCCCAGAGGTAAGAAAGCAAACATCATAAATGATCAGGAAGCCACGTGAATATTTTATAGCTAGGGCAATAAATAATGCAGCTCTCTGGCTACACCTGACCCAGTTTGTCTGTCCCACATCCCAGACAGTCTGTCTGGGTTCCTGCCTTGGATTATTTGTTTCTTTGCTTGTTTATGTTCTCTGAGACAGGACCTCACTCTGAGACAAAGGCTGGCCTCAAACTTGCAGCAATCCTCCTGCCTCAGCCTCCTGAGTGCTGAGATCACAGATTTGGGATTGGCCTGTGTATGGAGCTGAGTTCCTTCATATTCACCAGCAGTTCTCAAACCTGGGGGTGTCATGTATCCGATATCCTGCATATCGGGTAGTTTCATTACAGCTCATAACAGTAGCGAATTACAGTTACGAAGTAACAAAGAGAATAATTTTCTGGTTGAGGGTCTCCACAGCAGGAGGAACTGCATTAAAGAGTTGCATGTCAGGAAGGTTGAGAACCACTGATAGACACCGTGGTCACTACCTCACCTTAGCTCGGGCCTGGACTATCTTACTCCTGTATCTTTTTTTTTTTTTTAACTTATTATATATACAATATTCTTCCTACATGTCTGCCTGCAGGCTAGAAGGGCAGAACAGGGCACCAGATCCCATGGTTGTGAGCCACCCTGTGGTTGCTGGGAATGAACTCCAGACCTCTGGGAAGGGCAGACAGTGCTCTTAACCTCTGAGCCATCTTTCCAGGCCCCTCTTTATCTTTTAGGAGCCATTCCTTCAGAAAGCTTTTTTTTTTCTCCCCTGGGTGAGAACAGGGTGTCTCATGACCCCTGGGATGCCCCACCTGGGCTCTGCTCACTCTGTATGGTCATTTCCTGCCTCTGATGATGTGATTTCTGGTGACACGTCTGCTTTTCTTTTGTCAGCTCCAAAAGAGTAGTCACCTCCCCTGGGGGCTGACTGCAAAGGCTGGTGTGTAGCAGGTGCTCATCAGCAATGCAGAGGGTAGAAGACGTTGCCTCGTTTAGTTTAGTTTCGTTCTGGGACGAAACCTAGGGCCTCTCGTGTGCCAGGCAAATACTTTGTCACTAGAGACAAGTAGGACTGTGTTCATCTTTATTTTATAGGTCAGAAAACTTAGGTCCAAGTGACAGGGCAGGGCTTGAGCTTAGTCGGTCTGAGCCAAGTCTTTCTTTCTCAAGAATCCTTTTGAGAGAGTTGGGCATGGTGGCACACACCTGTAGTGTAGAGTCCCGGCACTCAAGAGGCTGAGACAGGAGTCATGACTGATCTCTATCTGGACTACATAGGGAGTTCAAGGCCAGCCTCGATGATGAAACAAAACAAGCAAAATAACCCACTTAAGAACTTGCTTCTTTCCCCTACAGACCTCTAGGACCCCGAGTCAGGCCTCTCTGCTTCTTCTCAGGGAGACTTTTGAGCCTCCCTTCCCCACCTCTAGGCTTGAGGAAACAGTGAGTTCTGATCCACATGTTTGATTTGTTTGATCAGCTGAAATAGCAAGAAAGGGAGAGGCAACTCTAGTCTTTTCCTGGGAGTGAGGTGAGTGAGCTGCTTCGTTCAGGAGGTTGGCCCACAGGCCCTGTAATCCTCAGGCCCTAGAGCAGCTTTGTGAGGACTTGAATCAGCCAAAGGCCTGGGATGGAGACAGGGCAAAGGCTGTGAAACTTCTCTGACACAGTTATCTAAAGGTACTGTGCCACGGTGTCCCCAACCAGGCTATCATAGCCTTACAGGAACTTGAGACAAGAAGACATATGATCCCGTCTGCCTTCCCTCATCCTGGGTCAGGCAGTGAGAATGAGGGCAGAAATCAGGGCACAGGCACTGTGAGGTGGGACAGGACAAGGACAGCATTACACAAGAATCCCTGGCCAGAGCCTGGCCTCAATTCTTGGTAGGAGGTAGGGTGCAGAAGGGAGGGTAAATAGGTTCCCACTTTGATAACTCTACCTGGTTACCAGTGGCACCTGGATCTGGGAAAGAAGGCCATTGAGCTGTGTTCCTGAAGCACCAGCAAGAAATGCAGTGATCAATTAGCATGGTAGTCCACCTGGGCATTTCTACCCCCTCTGTCCACTCAGCAGCAGGCAGCACAGAGTAGGTACTCAGTGAGAGTTCTGTGTCCCTTGTTTAGTACCAAGGTCAGTGCAGAGGTCATTTGGAGATACCATTTGGTATAGAGATAAGAGATAGGAACACAGGATCTTTTTACTATAATATTACTAAGATCCAGAAAGGGAATCAGGAATAAGGGAATGGAAGTCAATGTCATGCAACTAAGAGTCAGTTATTAATAGATAGATGCTCAGAAGCATTTTATAGCAGTATGGACTGAAATCCTGAGCCCAGGGACAAAGGCGGTCACAGCACGGCCCTCACTTCTCAGTGGGGACCAGGAGTACTTCAAGGCAAATTCCAGAGATAAACCTTGGCAGAAGCCCAGGCAGTAAGTCCTTGTGCCAGAGGAGGCAGGGCTTAAGATTCTATGCCTATGAGATTTAGGCATCCGTGCTAGGTCCAGGACAGCATGAATACAAAGGCATCCTGGGTACAAACTCTTATAGGAGACAAGCGAGCAGGAGGCTTCTGAACTCTGCAGCTGGCTCAAGGAAAGTGCACAGCAGGAAGGGCAGGCAACAAGGAAGCAAAACCCACCATCGTCTCTACCACTCCGTCGCCTTCTCCAGACACCAACTCAGGATGCCATACAAGCCTTTACAGTCAAGGTGCACTCCTCTAGGCCAAAAATTCCATCTGTCCCCTCCAGCTATGGATACTGAGGGGCCACTCACTTGTCTCCGTCCTGCTCAGTCACCTGCTCACTTTTGCTCCCGTGGCTTCAGAGACAAGCTAGACTGGTGGTTGTGAACTCTGGCCTGGAACTCAGCACAGGTTAGGATGCGAAGACCACTCTGACTGTCTTCCAGATCTGTTATAATGGATGTGTCACACACACTCCCTGCATCTCAGTCTCTCCTGTAAAATGAGGCTGATGGTACTTGCAACATGGGGGTTTTGTGGGCAGGTTGTGAATTGGATGTCAACCCCATAGCAGCTTAGAGCCTGTCAGGTAGTGAGCGCCTGTCTGTGCAGAAGCTGGAATTGCTGTTTGGTTTGGTTTGGTTTGGTTTAGTTTGGTTTTTTAAGACAGGGTTTCTTTGTGTAGCCTTGGCTGTCCTGGACTCACTTTGTAGACCAGGCTGGCCTCGAACTCACCTCAATCTGTCTGCCTCTGCCTCCCCAGTGCTGAGATTAAAGACGTGTACCACCATGCCCGGCTTGGAAATGCTGTTTTTAATAAGGGTTCAAAACTCACATTCTCCATAGCTTCTTCAGAGTCTAGAGTCTACCCGTGGGATCTCTGGCAAGATGCAGTGGGGGGCACGAGCTGATAGAAGGCATCAAAGCTGAGGACTTTGGATCTTAAAGGCCTAGGACGGAAAAGGACAGGGAGCTCCATACAGTCCTTGGCCCTGGGCCCAGTAAGCGGTGAACTGTGGGGAGAGCTGGCCATCCCAGGCCACCTATAATTACCTTTCAGCAGAGTTCTGCAGTCCTGGGCGGGGACAGCATTTTTCAGGTTTTATTTGGATGCCCTAAGGCAGCCTTGTGCCAGTTAGCTGCTCCCATACAGAACAAAGGTTTCTCCTTCCTTTCTTTCTTTCTTTCTTTCTTTCTTTCTTTCTTTCTTTCTTTCTTTCTTTCTTTCTTTCTTTCTT
>NW_026591918.1:8207602-8222047 GCF_907164565.1 Psammomys obesus | reverse complement strand
CTTTCTTTCTTTCTTTCTTTCTTTCTTTCTTTCTTTCTTTCTTTCTTCCTTTCTTTCCCCCCAGAAGAATAGCCTTCCAAGGAGGCTGACCTCTGAACCTCTGAATGCAGAGTTCAAGGTTTGCAAACCCATGGTCTGCATAGAGACCTTGTTGCCCTGTTCTTGCAGGGGCAGTTCTCTTTAGAGACCCCAAGGAAGCCCCCCCAAACCAGTAAGAAACACTTCAGGGCTTGTAGGATATAGCACAAAGCATGCAGAAAGAGCCAGGGGAGAGACAGTGGGCTCTCTATCCTAGCTCTCCATAATTCTATCCCTTTCTATCTTCCCTCAAATACGCAGGTCTTGGCTCATTCTGATCAACACACACACACACACACACACACACACACACACACACACACACAGCTATAGATATAGATTGAGACAGGGATTACTAGCCCTGGGTGCCCTAGTACTTACTATGTAACTCAGGATGGTCTCAAATTGAGGATTATTCTCTTGTCTTGGTCTTTAGAACGCTAGGATTGTTGGTGTGCATAATGTGTGCTGGCACACATTTCACTGCGGTGATATGGGTCACCTCAAAGGCATTTTTAGAGGCCGTGAAGGGGTATGACTGTGCCTGGCCCTTCTCTTGCCCTCCCACATTGCCATCCCCATCTTTCCCTACCATTAAGAACATACATACTCTCTTGCCCATCTGTTATGCCAAGGAAGAAAGAGGCAGTGGTTTCTAAGCTTAAATGCTCCATCCAGAAGCAGCAGGGAAGGCAGGGAGCCCAGTAGTCAGATTCCAGGGGGGACAAGTACCCTGTGGTGTGCCTATGTGGTTTTGGATACTCACAGACATTAGCACAAATAGGCCTCATGTACTGTTGCTCCCCCAGTTGCTTGAGTACTTACCTACTTGCAGTGTCTGAACCCTTGGCAGAGCTCTGATGTCTCTGGGACGGAGGCTTCCAGGACAGGGCCTTCCTGCACACCTATAGGCAGAGAGCCACTGAGATGAAGTCCAACCCCATCCATTTCAACTTTTGTGAATAAGACCCTCCCTGGCCCTTTCTGCACAGACACCCAGCATGCTGGGGAAGACAATGACCATGTGGACAAGTGCCCCTGGGATGCCACCACGGGAAGCTGGGCAGTCTGGAGCACCTGCTTGCATTCACAGCCCATACACAGCGGGAGACAAAGGGTGTAGCAGCGGGGGGTGATCAGGAGGAGAGGATATGGCACTCAGGTGGGGGGCTACAGCTGGGGGGAAAACAAAGGCAACTGCCAGGACATAATGCACCTGGGAACCCAGAGCTGCGTCAGCTCAGTTTTAGAATTGACAGTGGCAAGGTGAGTGCACAGAGGTGAATTCTATCCCCAGCAAAGAAAGGAAGGGGAAAGGGGGACATGAATCGAAAGAGGAAGGAACAAAAAGAAGGAACAGAAAATAGAGAAAAATGAAAGACTTGAGAGTAAAGGAAAGGCAGGGTCTTCAAGGCAGCTCTGGACTCCACACACCTTGTTGCCCTTAGCCATGAGTCACCATGTATCTTCTCCTTGCCAGCCTCCCACAGGCCATCATCAAGGGCTGGGCCAGCTAAGATCTCTGAGCAAAGGTCAGAAGGGCAAAGAATAAAAAAGGCTTCTTGGACTTATTCATGTGTGCCCTTTCATGTGGGCAAATGTGCTCCTGGACCGGGCTGTAGTCAGCCCCAGTGCTTCCTTTGACTAGGGCAGCTGGCTATACAGGCAGGTGAGGGGGGGGGTCAGCTGTCAGTGCCCAGTCTTGTGCTGCCTGCGAGGGAGGGCTCCCTGGTCCCAGCTCTGGTGGTCTTCACTGCTCCTTCAGTCGGGGGCCCAGTGAACTTTCTGCCTTTTCTGTAGTTTCATTTCTTGTCTCCTCTTCAATACATGCCTGGGCATCTGCATAGCATCTGTGAATTCTGGGGGCTTTTGGGGGCTACTAATAGCCCCATATACAGATGAGGAAGTTGAAGCCAGAGAGGGAAGGTGACTTGTCCAAAGTCACATAACTCTTCAATAAAAGACTAACCCCCCCCCCCCCCATACACTCCTAGGAGATTCTGGGCTTGGCCACTTCAGTAAAACCTGTATGGTTGGGCAGGCCCTCCCATACTATCTTCTTACTCCTTCAGGAAGCTTAGGCTCTGGGGCCTGGGAAGGAATGAGGGAGCAAAATAGTGCTTCATGGAAAGAGAGAGTCCAGGTAAGGGACATGCAGACAGAGGGACAGGCCAAGGAACACATAGATAAACACAGAACCTGGACTTTAGCATTTGTCCCCTGTGACAACCTGTGTGGCCTCAGACAAGGATTTACCCAAGCCTTGATCTCTTGGCCTGTGCTATGGGTGGAAATACCTGATGTACCCCAGGGGTAGGCCATTAATTAGACAACAGTTAGGTCCTTGTCTAGCCATTTACAGTCCCCTCTGCTCAGAATGCTGCCTACGTCATCCTCACGGGGGCAGGGAGAGGCTCCTTGCCAAGGACCCAGAGGGCACAGAGGCATGAGGAGCCGCAGGCAGCTGCTGGGCTCCCGTCAGCTCCCAGTACAGAGCTGAGGAGGGAGAGGTAGGAAAGGGAGGTGGTCAGCCTGCAACTCCATACCCTCACTCTGTCATCACCTCAGGAGCACTGGCAGTTGGGCCTCTCTTTCTCCCATTTTTTTTTTTTTTTAGAGATACTATCTTCTCTGAAGGTCACAGAGTTAGGGGGTGCTGAGCTGGGAGGAAGTGCCACACACAGCCTAGGTACCTCTGCCTCTTCAGCCAGCAGGGCTTCGATCTGACATCTGCGTGGTGGGTCCTTCATGGACTGAGGGGGTGTGGCTGCACCACCTGACCTACAGAATGGCCTTGAGCACACCCTTCTGCACCTTGGAGTCTTCAGGGCTGCTCTGAGCCAGTAGGTTGCCCTGAGCACTAAACAAGCTGAAGAACCTGGGCATATTTCCATATCTACTGGCCATCTAATATCTACTCATCCTCATCCTCTAGGCTACCCAGGATGCCTCTCGTGAGAAGCATCCTCTGGTTCTCTAGGTACTCCCTGCCCTCATGTCTTCCTGAATGCTCACACTCTCTCAGTCATGGGGGTTGAGGTGTAGCTCATGGCGGGGAGGGGGTCAGGCTAGGGCTTGTAAGCTTGGCACGGATGTTGACAGGAACAGAAGTGGGAGGCCTTGGGATGTGCTGAGGAATGGGCACCTTCTTTGACCTGGAGATTATCACTTAGCCAGCACCCAGTTAAATGTAGAGGAGGGCCTAACTAGGTGTTATATCACAGGCAAAGCAAAAGCTGTGTGCAAAGGCCCAGAAGTAAGGCGTTGTGGGGTCTGTGTATCCATCTTCCTGGAGTTTGGAGGCTGACAGGAGAGCAAGGAGAGACTAGGTCACATGAGCTAATGGCAACTCAGAACTTTGGACCTTTTTGTAAGAGGTCTAGGATTGACCTCAGTGCCAAGGAGTGAGTCCTGAATGCTTTATAAGATGACCACATAGCTGCCATGAAGAGAAAAGATTGTCAGGGCTGAGGGAGGCAGTCCCTTGAGTAGAGGGGACTGCAAAATGACAGTGTTGGTAGAAGGGAGGACAACTCAGGTTGGGGCTACTGAAGTATACTGGTGCTAGAGATCTGTACAGGCTCCCTCAGTGAGTGGGGTTGGCTCAGGTAGGGCCCATTGTGGGGACCGAGGTTGAGAATACAGAATGGGTCAAAAGACTGGTGAGTGTGTGCAGGCCTATTGCTGTCTGGCCAGGGCCTAGGAACCCTCACCATTGATGCTCTATGAACTGGAGAAGGCTTCAGCCTGAGGCAAGAAAGGTCATTCTGTATCGCTCAGGGTTATAGCTCTCCCATGCATACACGTGTGACACCCCACAGGGGCTGTGATTGATACTGGCCTTCTTGAATGTCTGGGGGAGGGAGACCTTGGGGCTCCAGGGTCTGGTATGGATGGTGCAGAAACATGGGGTACTCCTGCAGTCTCTCTTCCTGCTATAGATAAAAACCTGCTGGCACCTCTGCACACATGCGTGAACTCACTTCTACCACAGCCTCTATAGGTCAGCACTCAGACCCACTGATCCCTCCTCAACTCTCTGGCCTCCGAATAGTACCCCATTCCCCACCCTGGCCAGAAGCAGTCCACACCCAGAGAACCACCCTCTCACTCTACCGAGCCAGCGGGCTTGCTTTGGGAACAAGAAGGAGCTAGGGCAGACCTCAGCATGAACTCCCTAAACATCTAGGTTATAAAACCTGAGGACAAAGTCTAATTCATCTCCCCCACACCAGCCCGATCTCACAGCTGGGTCCCAGATCTCTTCTGGGCCTGGAAACTCCCCCGTGATCCTGGGCCCGGTACCTGTGGCTGAGGTCTCATTTCCAAAGCCCACTTTGAAGAAGCCTGGTATGGCTGGATGTCAGAAACCAGCTGAGTCCCCTACCCTACATGTGGCCTACTTGAGAGTTTAAATTCCGTACTCCAGACTTTGACCCAAAGTCTACCCATATCCAGAAATTATAGCCTTCTCCTATTTGTCCTGTAGAGTCGCAGGTACTGAGGTGCTGGCCTGGGTATTGACTGTGTTTTTATTTTACCTCAAGGGCTTACAATTCCTCCTGTCCAAGCCTGTTCAGCAGCCTGGCTGCCTGCCTAGCCACCACGGCCAAGATGGCCACAGCCTGTTAGATTCAGGGCAGCCCCAGGGAGTGTAGCTCTTATAGCTGAGGAAAACGAGCCTGAGAGAGGTCGAGCACTTGCTCCAGGTCACACAGTCAGCCAACATGATGGCTGCATACTGTTTCTTCCCTGCCTGGGGCCTCTGCCCGGGGGCTATGTTTCAGAGGAGTCCTTGCGCAGGCTGTAGTGGGGGTGGGCTCTTTAGAAGCAAAGGCTCTCTGCAGAAGGGCAGTTTGCGTGGGGTCTTTTGGATACCAAGAGCTGGATGGAAAGACACTCCGGGGGCAAAGCACAAGCTGAGCAGACACAGAACTGAGAGGGCAGGCGTTTGGCAGAAGTGCCCCAGGGCCTCTCATGCCTCTGGAGGACTTGACTGTACGTAGGCTGCTGGGTCGGGCCCTGCTGGTCCAACTGGCCCAACCACTTTTCTTGGGCACTACCCACTGCCACTGCGCAGAGCCCTGCCAGGAGACGCCGGGGAAAATCTGTCAGGGGTCTCAGCTCCACTTCCCAGTGCCAAGACAAGGGTAAAGAGGTCCTGAGCACCAGGATGCTCTATTCAGTCTGGAGGAATACGGGGGGCCGTTTCCTTCTGAAAAGAGACATGGAGAGATCCGTCTGTGGAGACTGGTACAATTACAAAACACTTCTACTTTCTTTTGCAAATGGGACTGTCTCATCCACTTTAAAGGACACATCTTTTTTTCCATCAAAACAGCCAATGGGTTTTCTTTTCTTTTCTTTTTTTTTTTCAGGTTTCTGTGGCTTTCCTTTCCCATTTGCCATCTCCAGCTTTGGGTCCTCACCAGGCTCCCTCCTCACCAGCCTGGCAGTGCCAGGGCAGGTGTCAGTGTCTTGGAAGCCTCCAGGTGGCTATATGACCCAGGAATAGAGCTGGGTCTTTTATAGTCAGGCCAGAATCACATGGCAGGCGGGCACCTCCCCCTCCCTGCTGGGAAATACTTCCCTAGGGCAGGGCAGGCCAAGGCTGCAAGCCTGCCCATACAGTGCACAATGCCAGTGCATCTAGGGGAGTGTGTCTGCAGGGTGGTGGGGGTACAGTAGAAGTTGTGTGTAGAAGGGTGAAGAATGGAGGAGGGGTGGGTGCCATTGTCAGAGCTTATGTGGCTTGAATCCCTGGCGCCTCCAAGGAACTTCTTTCATCTCAGGGCTGTTACATCCCCTATCCTCAGTTTCCAGCAGGCCACGGGTTTCATGAGCCATAGTCTGCAGAGGAACTGAAGCATCCACAGGAGAGCAGGTGAGGGGCTGTGAGGCCACCCCTACCTCGCTCTCCTGGCCTTCACCCTCTGTGTGGGTAGGACATGAGTACAAGCCCCAGCAGAGGCAAATCGACTTGGTTCTGGGAGATCAGTGCAGGAGATCTGGATTTTCCTTTGTGTTTCTACTTGTCACTGGTGACCAGCCCCGGCAATAAAGCCCCTCCTAGCCACTCCCAGGTCCCTGGGAGGAACTGGGACAGAGGAGCCTGCTCAGAAGGCAGCTGTGCTAAGGTCAGTGCTGAGCTGGGACAGTCTAGGGGTATATCTATGAGAGCCACAGGAAAGCCCTGTGCCCTGCTGCCCCCAAGAATTTTCCCCATTTCCCTCCAGGAATTCCTCAAGTTTCACTAAACAAACATGGGAAAGGACTCTCCGAAGGGATTAGCCCAGCCTTGCTGGCTTTGTGTTGACAGTTGGAACCCACCCAGACTGAGTTTGCTCCTTTGGTCTCAGAAGGTCCGTCTCAACCACAAGATGTCATTATTAGCATCTGCATTCTACAGAGGAAGTCTGTGCAGAGTGAAATCACAGGTCCAGAGCAGAGTGGGGCAATAGCCTCGCCCCTTCATCACTTGCATGCCATGTGGCTCTACCCAGAAGACCTGAGGCACAGGCATGCCCCCAGTACCCTTCCCACCTCACTGTCCCCAACAAAACCCTGCCATTCTATCTTGATCAGGCCAGTGCTCTGAGTATGTAGAGATGGCTGCCCTGGCAGCCAAAGCTCCAGGGCTCAGTGGTGACACAGGCAGAAACAGAACAAATGGTACTGAGCATAGGACAAGAACTAGCTGCTGGCAGAGATCAAATGGGAGACCCTATCCCGTCTTCAGCTGCTGGGCCTGGGGGACAGTGGGTGGTCTTTTCAGGCTGCTTGATTAGATCCCAGACTTCTCCTGTTAGGGGTCTTAGGACTGTATTTTGCTCATGATTTTGGATAGTGCCAGGATGGCAGGAGTCTTCCTCCTCCTCTCTGGAAAAGCCCTCCAGAGAACCACAGAGGACCAGCCCAGAGTGGTTGCTGCTCAGTTCCATATACATCTTATCACTCAGATTTTTTTTTTAACCTGGATGGAGATGGAACTCATTTCCGGTGGCTGCTTAGAGTCTAGCCTGGCTAGAGGATTTATACCCCATGTCATGAGAGACAATCCAGGACCCTTTCAAAGCAGAGCCTGTGACTTAGCATGGCTATTCCTGTAACCCTGAACACAAACATACAGACCAGGTCCTTAGCAGATATCCGCTCTGGTTGAGACTCTCTCTCTCTCTTTAAGCAGGCCCTTATTAAGTTGGTTCAGTTCATCTGGACCCTGCCCAGGACTACCCAGTGTTGTACCCAATTCCACCCAGTTCCACAAAGAGTGACCCTAGCCAACCTGGGCCCGAAGTCCCTGACCTCCAAACAAGCCTGTCTCCTCTGAGGCCCTTGGGCCAGTGGCTAGAGAGAAGGCCACCTGCATCTCTCTTCTGCGCTTGCTAGAACATGGCCAGATGAGTCTTAACCGCTCTCCATCTCATTTTATCCCAGTTCCTCCGACTAGTCACCAAAGCTGGTATTGCTAGTGCTCCTCACTTGGTGCTTGAAGCTCTCAGGCAGCATGCACAGCTGGCACCTAGAACAGAGCCCAAGCCGGGTAGGCCCCATCACCAATCACCACTCTTCTTCACCTCCTTTTTCCAAGGCAGAAGAAACATGTGGGGAGAAAGGCTTAGTGGCTGGCCTAGAGCTCCCCAATGTTGGCTCTCCCACTGTCGTCCCTGGCACAGGGTAGGTCCATTGTTGATGTTGAGGGAGAGGCTGGCTTGGCTGCTGTGGTGCTGAGAAGCCAGATAGGGTGAAACCTGATTCCAGGCGGGCAAAGGTCGCACACCCTTTCCTTCAGCTCAAGAAGTTACCTTTCCCAGGTGAGTTAAAGACTAGGGTCCCTTAGCTGAAGGAAAGACCATGGATTACACCTGGCCATCAAGAAGAAGGAGCTTGTGAGGAGACACAGCTGAGACAGGTAGAGAAATGTTGGTAGGAAATGGTCTAGGAAGGAAACAGCATGTTTGGAAGCCTGATGTGAGGAGAAAGGTGGCTGTCTGCCCAAAAGGAATCAATTTGGCCAGAGTCAGCTTTGTGGGATGGGGCAGTTATCAGAACTAGGGACCTAAATACTAATACTCTAACTGGACCCTCCTTTTTTCCAGGGTAGAGGGAACCAGGAGCCTTCCTCTTTCTACAGAAGGACGAGTCATTGTGGTTTTCTCTCCCTAGCTCAATCCCCAGTTTACATTTAAAATGAAGTTTTTAAATGTCAGGGTCCGCCATCCCTGGAAATCTCAAATTTCCATGGTGTGTGTGGGGGCGCATTTCTTTTGAGCCTCAGATGGCAAAGAGCTGTTCAGACTTTTATTCCTTCTAGGTGATCCCCCAGAAGGACCTCAGGATACTAGAATCCTCTTTTAGCCTCCTAGATAATTGACTAGAGAGAGGGTCTCACATGCCCAGGCTGGCCTCCACTTGCTATGGAGCTAAGGCTGACCTTGAACTCCTGCTCTTACCTGAGTACTGGAGTATCGTTCTGAGCCTCCATCTGTGGTTTACTCTGTGTGCTAACTACATAGGGCTTTCTGCATTCTAGACAAACTACCATCTGCTCAGCCCAGGAAGCCATTTCTTGGGGCAAGTATAATGTAACAGCTCAGTGTTCTGGGCTTTGGGGACTGAAGAATGGGCTCTCTGGCTCCCATTTGGTGTTCAGACTTTGGGCCCAGGGGACCCTTAATGAAGGAATAAATGAATGAGTTACAGCTGACAACTCTCTCCTAAGCGCCTGACTGAGGCGAGAGGAGCTCTGGACTGCGGTCACAGGAGACTGGAAAGGTGGAGGTAGAGGCAATTCCCACTACTGGTTAGAGCCTTCGCTCTGGAGACCTGGAGATCTTCTAGCTCCTTCTCTCGGGCAGGGCTGGAACCGGTAGGCCTGGAGGCGGGCGCTGAGCCCGTTCGCGGCCCCGCTCAAGCCAGCAGGAAGAGGAATGAGGCCAGGCGCCGCTGGCCAGCTGGACAGGGGAGTCCCGGGCGTGGGCGCAAGGAGTTGGGGAAGCCCCGCCGGTGCCTCCTGGGCTCCTCTCTGTGTGCCGTGCACCCCAACTTGGCCTCCAAGTTCTCCTCTATAAAACAGACCCCTGAGATGGGATGGCAGTAAGCGAGGAGCGACGAGAGCCGGAGCCCGCAAGAGGACCGGGGGAACGCGAACCGCGCTGGAAGCGGCTGAGACGCGCCGGACCCCTAGTTCTCATGGGTGGAGCTTCTTGGGGGCGGGCGCCGGCGGGGCGGGTCCTGAGCGGGGGCGGGACCGGGGCCGGCACCTGGGTGAGGTCGCGCAGCCCCGCCCCCCCGCACTTCCGTGTGCCGCGGCGCCAGAGCGGGAGGCGGCGGCCGCGGGATCCCCCGAGCAGCCCCTGGGCATCTACCCTCCGTCCCGGGACCTGGGCGGTCCCTGCTGGCCGCCGGGCCCGTCCTGACCAGACCCGTGCCGACCTCCCCGTCCTCGCGCATCCGGGAGAGCCGCGCCACGAGACAGACCCCGGCCCGCCGGGACCCCTGGCGCCCGGCCCTGCGTCGGGAGGTGAGTGAGAGCTGGGCCTGGGCGCGGGGTCTGCGCTAACTCCAAGGCGCAGCGGCCTTCTAACCCCCTTCTCTCCCTGGTGGCTTCCCTTCGCCTTCCTCCTTCCCCGGTTCTCGGTTCTGAAACTGAGAAACTGAGCCACGAGCAGCCAGAGTCCTGCCGAGTACGGAGACCCACCGCTCCCCCGGTCGGTCTGACCCTCTCTTCGACGGCTGGAGCCCAGGCCCGACTACTCCCGGCATCTCCCCCTCCTCTTTCGCCCCGTGTGTCTTCAGCCCCTCCGAGGGTCCGTGCGATCTTCCCGAATCTCCCTGGGGCCTCTGCACAGTCGTCGGTGCTCACCCCTCTCGCCGGGTCCTGCGCTCCCGGGCCAGGTCTGCCTGCCCCTGGCCGTCCGTGTACTCCTTCTCCCACCCCCACCAGGCCCGCCACCCCCTCGACCCAGTCCTCCCAGAGCCGCGCCCCCGGCCCACGCTCGGCGGCCCCTGCCAGCCCAGCCCCCGGTCCTTTCCACCACGGGGCGGAGGCCGGGCGGCCGGTAGCCTTAGTCTCCTGTGCCTGGGTCCCGGGCGGGCGGACCGGCGCGGCGCCGCCTCCTCGCCCTATCTCTTCTTTCAGTCTCGGTGTCTTTCTTGGCTCCCCATCTGTCTCTGGGCTGGGCGTGGCTCCAGCCTCCACCATTCCCCTGTCCTCTCCGCCCCTCTGAGCCCCCTCTCTCGGAGTAGCCTCTGCCTGCTGCTGTCAGTCTGCCCCACTGGAGAGACGCCGCCCCCTCTGGGGGCCCAGGAAGGTGATGAGGGCAGCAGGGATGGGTGTACCCTGCCCTGCTAGCTGGCGGTGGAGAGGGAGGCCGAGAGCACCAACAACAACTGCTCCTACTTCCCCAACTCCGTCGGTGCAGGGGAGGGGAGAACAGGTCGCCTCGCTAAGCAAACCGGGTCCGGAGGAGTTAGAAGGAGTGGGGGCGATTTCTTTCTCCCCTGGGCGCTCAGAAGAGCCTGGTGTCTGTCGCTGTAGTATCAGTGTCTGGGCCTGTGGCTATGTTGTGTCTTGTCTCCTTGTGTATTGTCACAGTGGGACTTCCCCTGTGAATGTGTCCTTTTTCACGTGGGTCTTGCTTGTACATATATGGCCGTCTGTGTGTCCTGAGGCTCCGTGCATGCCCCTTGCAACTTCTTACATCATGTCTTGGTGAGTTGTCACTGGTCTCCCCTACATATTCTGTGTCTTCACTTGTGCATGTATCTGTATCTCTTAGCGTCTCCAAACTGGCCATGAGTACATTAGATCCTTTAACCCCGGGAGCTCACAGCATCAGTGTGCCTACCCGCTACGGTCATGTGTGTGTGTCTGCGTAAGTGTGCATGTAATCATATTTGCTTCTTCGTCCTCTGCTGCTGAGCTTCTGTGCAGAGGGAGGGGACTGGTCCCTGGGTTTCCTCGTTCCAGCTATGGATTAGGCTGGGGTGTGGTGGACAGGCCAGCAGAGGGCAGCTGTGGTGTGTGTGTGTGTGTGTGTGTGTGTGTGTGTGTGTGTGTGTGCGCGCGCACGCGCGTGTGTTTGGTTTCTTAGTGATAGTATCTGTATGATGTTGTAAAGGCTCCGGTATATGACAGGACTGTGCGGAAGGTGACACTGGAGCTGTGGAGGGAGAGTATGAGTGGTAGAAGCCTCAGTCTGGCTGTGTGAACTGATGGTGTGTGTTAAGGAGTGACAGTGGTGTGGGTATCAATGGCGGAGTGTGGGTGACAGCAACAGGAGGGTGATAGGGTATGTGGTGGGACCAGGAGGGAAGGAGAGTGCCTGGATGCATATGAGAACGGGAGAACAGGAGGTGCTGGGTGTGTGCTTGCCATGCACAAGCCCAGCCTTGGCTCCTGGAGAGATGGAGAAGGCTAGGGCAAGTCCTGAGGTTGTAGTGGTAGGATTGAGACTTCAGGTTCTGGAGCAAAAGAGCCGTGGGCTCAAATACTTCCCATGTCCTTTAAGAGCAAGAGTCCCAGGCCCCGGCCTCTGTGTGCGGAGCTTGCTTTGTGGGATAGAGAGTGAGGACTCAGATCAGCAGTTCTTCGGCAGTCTTGACACACCCCGAGAGTTGTACACATGTGAAGGTTTTATCTGGGCATTGTCCCTGGCTGTGTGTCCCATTCTTCTGGAATCCAGGATGAATGAAAACCCAGATCGCTCCTTTCCCACACACAGTGTGTCGGCTGCTTGTAGGAAGGAGGGTTTCTTCACAGTTTCAGGACCCAACCCTGCCCAGCCCCACCCCATCAGGCCCCCAGTCTCTGTAGCTATGATGGGGGTTATGGGGGTGACTCAGAACTGTGATTACTGCAGGGCTCTGACACCGTTTGTCTGGCACAGCTAATTGGAATTTAAATTTAAACTAGGGATGATTTGAAGAACTGATGGAAAGATAAAGCATGAGGCTGCTGCCGCCTCCAGGAAGTAGCGATGAGGTCTCTGGGGGAACCTTTTGAGGAGACCTGGCTTACACTGGAAGTGCCAGGAAACCTGGGCCAGGGTACTGTGCTGCTTTTTCCCATGCCTCCTGTTCAGGGTATCTCTAGGCCTTAGTTTTTTCAGCTGTGTAATTGTGCAACAGTAACGTGAGAATCACCAGAAACGACAAACCAGGGACTAAGATGGGTCAGGAGGGTCACTATCTCTCTTCCCTTGCTTTTTGGTAGTACTGAGGATTGAACCTAAGGCCTTACTTGGAAGCACCACCAAACTAGATCCTAAACTCTTTTTTTTTTTTAATTTTGAGACAGAGTCTCGTTAGGTTGCCCAAGCTGGCCTTGAACTTTCCATGTAGCAGAGGCTAGCCTTGAACTTTCACTTTTATGCCTCAGGCTCCTGAGTAGCTGGGCTAAGAGAAGGGTTCCACTATCCCAGGGTCATCTCTTGCTTTCACTGTGAATGTAGCACAGAGCTGGCAGGAAGCCTCGGAGCCACCCTGGCAATGGAGCAGTAACATTTTCCTCCATTTAAAAAATAGGCTTAGAGCTGGGCCTAGTGACACAGGCCTTTAATCCCAGTGCTCAGGAGGCAGAGGCAGGCGGATACACAGAGAAACCCAGTCTCAAAAAAAGAAAAACAAAACAAAAGCCAGCCTGGGTTACACAAGACCCTGCCTTTATTAAAAAAAAAAAAAAAAAAAGCTCAAAGGAATTGTCAGAGGTTGGTGTTCCACTGACTGCACCCTGCAGCTCCAAAACCTTTAGGGCCACCCTCTTCACAGGAGGGTCAAAACAGGTATACTCCACCCTCTACCCCCACTGTGTTCCATGGCCTCCTAACCGTGCTAGAAATGTTGTTTTGAGGGCAAGGACACAGTGTTCTAGACCCTAGCATGGAAGGGACACATAGCTGGTTCCCAAGAGAATCTGGGCCTAACAGCCGTTCAGAGAAAACATCAGGTCCAGGGAAGCCGAGCTCCTTTGCCCTGCAGAGCAGAGCTGTGCCGCCTGTGCAGAAGCTGGCTGGTGCTGGGGCCTGTTTGGCTGTGCTTCCCAGCTCAGCTGTTTTCTCTTGTTTCTACAGGTCTGCGGGAAATTAGCCCAGGCAAGGGCGTTGGGCCTACTTACTTTTGGTGGTTAGTGAGCGGCTGCAGCACAGCAGGAGCCAGGACTAGCAAGACCTGGGAGGCCCAGGTACGGTGGGTCATCCCAGGCAGATGGGCAATGTGCCAGGGTACCCTTCCTCTTCAAGATTTGTCCTCGTCCACTGGCGCTGGCTGGATCCTGGGGTACATTCAGAAGCTGTGATCTGGGTGTGGAGTGTCCAAGGGAGATGTCCCTTACTTTGTACATAAGGGGCTTCCTGCCTGATACCTGACTGTGGCCTTGGCCTTGAGGCTCAGAGTGCTGGCACTTGCCTGTGAAGGGAGGAGTGGTGACACTGTTCTCAGTCAGTTGGAGGGAAAGGCGCGTGTAAGCCAAGGGTTGGGGTGGAGGTGTCAGCTTTTTCATGGCTCCTCAAGCCTCCCTCATTTCACAAGGAAACAAGCTCACCTGTGTCCCAAGCTGGGTTGAACGCTGGGCTGGGAATAGAATGGAGTCTCCCAGAAGAACTGAGTGGTCTCCTAGCTCTCCCTCCATCTCCTCAGCCTCCCGATTCAGGGCTGGGCTCGGCTGGGCAATGCCTTTAAGGAATGCCAGGGAAAGCAGCAAGTCTCTAAAATTTGCAGTGCCAACTACAGGGCCAGCCTTGCTTCCTTGAGCCCCTGTTGCCAGAAAGTCCTAGTGCTATAGCTCTGTGGGAGTGTGCTCAGCGTGTGAAGCCCTGGTAGAAGCCAAAGCACCCCCCCAAAAAAAAACAAAAAACCTAAAAAGAAAGAAGGAAGAGACAGAAAGGAGGAGGGAGGAAGGAAGTAGCTGTGTATGTGACTAGAGGAGCCCCAGCGAGCAGAGGTCTGCGTATGTGGCGTGCACACGTGCTTGTGTGTGTGTATAGGGGGGCTGAGTGTATGTACTGGAATCTGGGGACAGTCTGGGACAGGCTGGCAAGGGGGGTCTCGCTCCAGGGATCTCCCCAGATCAGCCTCCATTCCCACTGTCCTGATTTGTTAGCCACAGTTAGTGTGGAGGTGTTTGAAGCTTCCTCAGTGTAGAGAGAGGGAGGAAGGAGGTCAGGGTTCTCACTTGAGTGGGGGTAGGACAAGGGCAGGATCTTCACCGCATCTTCTGTCTATTCATCGTACCCCAAACCTGGTGGGGAGGAGTTGATCCACTAGGGGTCCTCAGCTGTCTGAAGCCAGGGAAGCCAGCTCCTCCCATCAGTTAAGCCTCAGTTTCATGAGCCTTGGAGCCCGTCTACTGCAAACTCTTAAGCATCA
>NW_026591918.1:8082954-8207202 GCF_907164565.1 Psammomys obesus | reverse complement strand
ATTATCCACTGTGGCAGTCAGAGTCAGTCCCAGTCTGTCACCTGACAGTGAGGTTCCAGGTGTAGCCAAGGTCACCAGGGGTAGCTGGGTTGGTGGGGTCGCCATGTTCTTAATCCCAGCACTAGAGAGGAAGAGGCAGTCGGATCTGTGAGTTCGAGGATACAGAGAAACCCTGTCTCAAAAATAAAAAACAAAACCAAAACAGAAGGGGAAGACGGGAGAAAACAATCACCAGGGTGGAGGAAGTTAGGCCACACTGGGAGGGAGATCTGCTCACATGACCCAGGCCCCCAGCTGACCAGGGTTTGGTGTTGGAGATAGGGGCACAAGTGTGGAGGAGGGGTCCTGTTAGCCGCTTCAAGCTGTGGCCACTGCCACAGAAGAGGAAGTGAGTGGGCTGTTTGGTCATGGGGCCAAGGGGTGATAGGCCAATGGGGGACCTAGAGCTGCTCTGTCTCCGCACTATGCCGGGAGAGAGAGGAGTAGCTGAACTCAGAGGCCTGTCCAGTGTGGCGCTTTTCTCCTGGGGTTCACACTCCATGGCTTGAGCCAGGGGAGAGACTCAGCTGGTCCAAAAGGTTTCTGGAGACTCACTTCCTCTGGACTGCCCAGGAAGTGGTTTCAGAGTGGGATTGACCAGCTCCGCCTAGGGCTTGCCTCACTCCACTCTGCCTGTGAGAGGAACAGTGTCTGGCCTGTGGGTTAGGTCAATTGACCGGGCTTTCCCTACCAAGACTGTCCAGGCTTGTCTGGAGCTCTGGTGGAAGATAAAGGCCTGAGGCCTGTAGGCCTCCCGCAGCCCCAACAACCCCAGCTTTTCTTTGTTCCAGGCCTGTAAGCCCAAGTACAGGGCTTCAGCACCAGTAGGCACAGCCCCCGGGGATGGCAGGGACTCTCCTGTGTTCCAGAACTTAGGTAGCACTAAGCAGCTGTATGGACAAATCTGTGCAAGTGGTTTTCACACGCAGTACCTTGGTTTCCCTCTCTGACAAAATCGTATTTATATACACTTTTATGAGTTATTTGGGAATAGAAGATAATGTATGCAAAATAGCAGGAACTAGCTGGGTAATAGTGGTGCAGGCCTTTAATCCCAGCACTCAGGAGGCAGAGGCAGGCAGAGCTCTGAGTTCGATGCTAGCCTGGACTACAGAGTGAGTTCCAGGACAGCCAGGGCTACAGAGAAACCCCTTATTGGAAAACAAAACAAAACAAAACAAAATGAAACAAAACAAAAAACAATAAAATATCAGGAACTGAAGGGGCTTTAAAGCACTTAGTGCCTGATGCAGAGTAACTATTCAAATCTAGCAAGTGGCACTGCTAATGTGTCATCATTGTTTGATGCGCTGGGCCTGGCCTGGCGTCTCAGCAACATGGCTGTGGAAGCCAGCTGAGAAGTCCTGTCTCTGACTCCCTCCACTCTGTCAGTTCTGCCTCCACTCACAATACTAGCTGCTGAGTAAGGCTCTGCCGATTCCAGGGGCCCCATGTCCTCATCAGAAGCTCAGGGCAGAGGAGCTGTGCATAGTCAGCAGCGCAGCCTGCTCCTGCTTGTGTTCCTCTTGCTCCTTTTCAAAGTGAGGACGAAGTGGGTGAAGAGAGGGGAGAGGAAGCCCCCCAGATAGCTGCTTAGGAATCCCTTCAGCTCCTCTCTGCTTGGGTCCCCTACAGGACTTTAGGTTTGGAATGGGGAGGTGGGTGGCAAGCCCTCCTACCAGGCTGCCTGTCCTCAGGAGCCAGCCTTTGGGTCACAGAAGGGTTGGGTATCATTAGGTTAGAAAGTTGCGTCACTGGTATGTGACAGCTGGTGAGAGGGGCTTTCGTGTCCCAGGAATACTGAGGTCAGCTCCTCTTTGCCTGTTGCTGTTTGGGACCAAGAGGCTGAGGATCTGTGGTGATGAATATTAAGGATGGTGGTGTGGCATGCAGGCCTACAAGGTGGGAGGGCTGGAGATTACTGTAAGCCTGTGCTGAGAGGGAGGGAGGACATACTGAAGGTGCAGGGGCAAGACCTCTGCAGCATCGGGTGTTATCTGATGCAGTTATTCCTGGCGCTGTACCCAAGCCAGAGTCGAGGCTGCTCTCAGCCTCTGTTGCCTCATCTGTGAAATGGGCAGAGCAGGAGTGTGCATGTGAGACCTGAATGACGGGAAGGAGCCACTGTTGGGGTAGGGTACAGGAAGACAGAACAGAGCCTCTGCTCCTCGGAGGAGGAACTTGGTTGTCAAGGAAGTGAAAGGGGTCCCCACAGCCAGGGCACAGGAGGGAGGAGAAGGCAGCTGCCTAGATCATGGAGGTCAAGGCTATGGGTTGATGGACTTGCTGGGACACACGAAGAGCCAAGCCAGGGATAACAGAGTTTGCTTTCCTGCCTTCAGTCTTGAAAGCCCTGTTTGGAGCTGGAACATAGAGACTGTGGGGGAGAATGAGAGTAGGCAGGCAGGGGTTCAGTCTGGCCTCAGCGGTAGGGACCAGGTCGGGGTAGGAGAGGCAGGAGAGGCCTGAGGCTTGCCACAAAGGCGGGCTTGGGAGTGGGCTGCGTGGGGGGGAGGCAGGCAAGCAGAAAACAGGCCCCAGGTTTCTGGCCTGATGACTGAGCGTGGGCACTCCTGGCAGATGAGAACACGTGGAAGCAGGACATCAGTAGGCTGCTGTGGGCTGCTCTGAGCTTTTTTTTTTTTTTTATTCTTTCACGTGGTGAGGTTGGAGAGCCAGGTGGGCACAGAAGCCTACAGTACAGTACTCTAGGTCCAAAGTGAGGCCCGATGATGCAAGGCTGGCTTGGGGGGGAGAGGGGCTCCCGCTGGTGTGGAAGCTTGAAAGACCTCAGATGCAAGATAGGACAGCTGTCCCTCAAAGGTACCTACCTAGGGGCCAGGAGGGCAGGCCTGTGGTCACTGAGCTGCTGTTTTCACAACAGACACGGAAGCTTTGGATCACATCTGTAGCCATGTTGAGTAAACAGGCCAGTCACTAGGCCAAGATTGGATCAGATGTCGATGTGGTGTATGTAGTTGGGTAGGAGGCTCTCCGGAATCCACTGGCGGCAGAGCCAGACAAAGCCTGGGGGTCTAGACTATCAAGACAAGGGGACTGTTAGGCCATGAGTGGCAGCTGCTGACTGGGGCTTTGCCCACGGACTCAACTACACCGGCCTAGATAGGATCCTAGTGTAGCAGGCAGCCTGGGGCATCCCACAGCTGGATTAACCCCGAGAGGATCAAGGACGACTGGAGATGGGTAGAAGGGCAGGTGGGAGAGAGCCAGGCATGAGGACAGTAGGGTTGACTTCTGTGTATATCACTGCCTCATTCCAGGCCCTGTGTTCAGCATGGTACACGGGTGAGATCATTCCCATTGCAGATGGAACACTAGGGAGGCTTGGCCATGTTCTGAACTACATTCACCCAGCCTATGAAGGCCTGAGCTCACTAGTTTCTCTATGTATTAGTTGTGGGGGGGATGGCACACCTTGTGGATGCTGCTGATTCTCCCAGCTTTCTCCAGGTCCCTGAGGTCCTAGGCCCTGTCCTCTGCACACTGCCCATCTTGAAGGTTATAGACAAATAGCAAAAGACCAAGTGGCTGTTTTGCCCAGACACAAAACAGTTCATGGTTATAAATCTGAACATTCTGGGGACAGTCATTGAGAGGGGACAGGGAGAGAAGGTATAAGACATGGACTTGGGACCAACAACTAGGGTCCAAAGGAGCAGTCCACACCAAAAAACATAGCCCCTTCCCCTGATAAGTCCGATGGGCAGGTCTAAGAGTCTGGGTTGGAAACTGTCCTACCTCCTCCCCCTGGCCCCATTGGCTTTGTGACTTTGGTTTAATTGCTCAACCCCTTGGTCATCTTCTGCAGTGTAAGCCTGGGGCTCATGGAGGTCATATGTGGGCTGCCCCCAACACAGCACTTAGAGTCCTCTCCTCACTTGCCAGGCTTGTGACTGCCACCGTGGGCTCCAGCTTCAGTATTTGCTCACTTCCCCGCAGGGCCTGCTGGCCAGTGGGCAGGCTAAGGCCTGCCTAGAGATGTGCCTGACCAGCCTGTCCCTTCTCTTCCATATTTTGGACTTCTCTTTGGACCTCCTGAAGAGGCAAGCCCATTTTGGCCTGGTTCCCTGCTATCCTTCCCAGTCCGTCCTTTCTCCCCAGCCATTGTCCCCAAGGGTACTGTGACAGGAAAAGCTGTATTTGGTGCCAGAACCTAATCAGGTATGCAAGGCTCTTCCAGGCCTCTCTTTGCCTAGAATGTGCCTGTTCACCGTCTATATATTAGGGCTTATCCCACCAAGCAGTTGTGTGTTTGTGGGTATGCATGCGCACATGCCTGGCTCTTTGTTCATGTGTGACAGTTGTGGTTGAGTGGGAGGCATTTCTGTGTATGCGCTCTGTTATCCTAGGGCTGTGTGTGTACCTGTCCAAGGAGACTCCCCATGCCTGACCATATTAAAGTCTGTCACGCACCATGTGTGTGCATGCGTATGGTTGTCTTTGGGGAGTCCTGAATGGCCCTCCTCCCCTGTTTCATTACAGAGAACTTCTTGTTCTCAAAGAAGCTGGCTCCTGGCTTGGGCCATGAAGGGTCTTTGTTTCTTCCTCATGGAAACCAGGAACTCTCCCTCTGACTGAGCGCAGAGATTCCCGATCTGGAGGCCAGCTAGAGGACCACAATTCTGTGCCTGATGTAGGCTGTGCCCTCGATGGCAAAGGGCTTGTGGGCCCGTTGACAGCCATGAACCCTTAGTCCTGGCCCTGTAACTCATCTAGAACCTCTGGTAGGGTTGGCTGTGATATCACTCAGGCTAAAGACCCTCCAGCCACCCAGCCAGTAGCCCTTTGTTGCCCCATTTTACCTCAGCCCTCTCACTCCTGATTCTCACTGCCTGAGCAAAGCTTGCTTTCATCCTACTCAGCAATCCTTAGTCCTCCATCAGCCTGCTGTGTCTGTGCCACTCACTGACTGGGGCTGAGACAGACTTTTGTAGCCCAGCCCCATCCTGTTTTGTGCGAAAATAAGCATGTCTATTTTTTTGAGAGAAGACCCCAGCTTTCACTCGGTTCTTAGGGTAGCCTGACCCTTATGTGGTTGAAATAGTATGATCATGCCGTCTGGTGTCCCCTTCTTATTCCCATGGACTGTATTTGCAATCCTTTTTTGTTCTGAGGCAGGGTCCTTTTTTAGCCCGGGTTGGCCTGGAATTTCCAATCCTGCTGAATGCTGGGATTACGGACAGATAGGGCCCATCACCCTTGTATGCAGTTAATGTGGGTTTTCATGTTTTGCATTTTGGGGTTTTTCTTTTTCTTTTCTTTTTTTGTTTGTGAGCGCACGCGTGTGTCCGCACTTATGTACAGCAGGCAAGTGTTCTACGCTGAGTGTCACTGCCAGCTCTCGGTAGTGGGATTGCTGAGGGGTCATCATGTAGCCAGGATGGGGATGACTAAGCTAGAGGCAAAGGGACAGCACCCCACCTACAACAGGTAACATATGGCACAGATTACCAACATGGAAGCAGCAGCCTTTCTTGGGAGTGGGACAAGATCACCAGGGCTGGCTTTTGGAACAATCTAGATAGATATATGAGAAGAAGCCATTCTGGCTCAGGGAACATGTAGTGGTTTATGGGGCTGGCAAGTGAGGTGCCAAACAGCCAGAGAGGGATTTGAGGTGGAGAACAGGATGGGGACAGGGTGGGGGGAGCCTTAAATGCCAGGCTGAGGCCTCTGGCTTCTTCTAAGAACAGTGCTAGCCAAGAAGGTTCCTTCCGTGCTCTGGGTAGAGTCAGCCAGGGGGTGGGGTGCTGGGGCAAGCAGAAAGGAATAGTAGAGTGTTGAAGAGTTCATGCAGGAGAGCGTATGGCCAGTAACTGGTCCCCGAGAGGGAGGGGGAGGAAGGAACCCTGGCAAGCATATGAGGCTAGTCCCATGGAAGGCATTCCTGTTCTGGGGGCTGGCTATGGCCTGAGACCATGGGCTCTGACAGAGGCAGGCTTTCTCTCCCCTCTTCCTGCAATTCCAGCTGAGCCTATTTCCTGAGTTGTGAAAGCCCATGCCCTCTGTGCTTGGTTCTATCTGGGAATTCCAACATGGAAGAGCTCAGCCTCCCGAGGCCCAGCCGGGTTGTTCATCCTACCTGTTACTCTTTAAAACTGCAGGGCCAGCTTCCTCTCACCTGCCCATCACATCACCTCTCAATCCATCCTGTTCCATGACCAGACCTACACACCAGGTAGGGTGACAGCCCCAGGAGGGCACCACTTTGCTACCATCTGCATCTAGTCTTGGTATCTTCATGGGAGGCCATGGGTGCCAGTCCAAGGTAGGCAGCTGTGGGTAGTAGAGGGCTATATGAGGTAGGGTCAGGGCTCCCAGGAATCTGTTGAAGAAGTCAGATGACACCCCTCCCCCCGCCACACACACCCAGGACTTTCAGCTGATGTTTTCTTGAGCCTGTTCAGTTTGCCATAGAAGTCTGACCTAGGTCCCTCTTCTCCACTCTCAACCCAAGCTTTTCCCTCTGCCCAGTGGATGTAACCCCATGGCCTGTGAGGCAGAATCAGACCAGGGTACAGGGAAAACTCTGAGAGCTGGGACCTCGGGAGAACCTTGGCCTTAGTTTCCCCTTTGTGCCGTAAGGAGGTGGTGTGTGCATCTCTGCTTCCTTTCTCACCACAGTTGGATACACCCAGTGGCAATGTCAACAGTGCCTTCCTGGGCACCTTGAGGCTAGCTCTCTCAATGCCCTGGGCTGGCTGGAAACAGGTTTCTATTTGCTCTCGAGAAGGTGACCTGCTGTGGTGGCTTGGCCACTGCCTTGCTCACCTCAAGGCTTCTGGTCTCTGGCAAGGATAGGGACCTGGGCCAGTTTCCCATGTTTTTAGACATGCAGGAAAGACAGCAGTTCAGGGGTCTGTACTGCCCTTGTTGTCCAAAAGGAGAGGAGTTCCCTTAAGGACAGGCTGGGACCAGGCCAGGACTCAGGATGAGTGTAGGTGAATAGACTCAGGCAAAAGGTTCTACATGCTCTCCTCGCTTTTCTGCCTTCGTGAGTGTTTGTGCTATCTCTGCTATATTTATGTCTCCATTTCCTGCCCTCTTTCCTGTCTTCATCTTCCCGTGGCAGAGTCTACTAGAAACAACATGAGCTACAGCATCCAACAGGCCTACATTCACATCTTCCCACCATTTACCCACTACTTACTGGCTTTGTGACTTTGAGTAAGTCACTTACCTTCTTTGAACCTAGGTTTCTTCATCCAGAAAACACTTCCTGGGGCTACGCAGGGATAGAGTGAGCTAATTACAAGCTAATGCAGTATGTTGTCATCTTGGACAGGACTGTCTTTCTCAGAAGTGGGTGAGCCGAGAGTGACAGCTTGGGCTGTGCGACTCTCTCCCTTGCCCTCTACCTCATAGACAGACTGGAGGAGCAGGAGCCGAGAGACTCGGCACCCCCGATGCTGGGGAAGGCCCACCTATCCCCTGTGGAGTGCTGTGAGGGTAGCCCCTGCTGTCCGCTGGGCCTATCTGCCTGGGGTTTATAAACGGTGAGCACGCCTGCCTTTGTGCTCCCACCGCTCCTCAGGCACAGCAAGGCTGTGGGGCAGGCTGACTTCACTGTGCAGACGGACAGTTACCCAGACTCCCAAGGTCACACTGAGGCAGACGCAGGTGCTAGCTAGCTCATGCATCTTATTTCCCTTCTGGGGTCTGAGTACTCCAAATGAGAGCCAAGTGGGGGTTTGCACCAGCTGGACCTTTGTCCTCATTTCTGGCTTCGGAACTTGGAACAAAGTGATTTGACCCCTCAGTGACTGTTGGGTAGTCCCCCGGCAGCCCACAGAGACCACGGCTCCCCTGTGCTAGCAGCACTGCGGCCTGAATGCAGGTTTAAGGCGGGGGCCCAGACCTGCTGTGGTTGTGGTTTTCCCTGGCTTGTAACAGTAAGCGGCTGTGAGTGTGAGCCCAAGTGCAGGCCTCAGGGGCAGCCCACAGGTCAGAACCCTGCATCGCCTTCCTGTGGTTGCTCTGACCTCTTGTCTCTTCTACACAGCTCCGTGAGTCCAGGGCAAGCCAGGGGCAAAGAGAGCCATGGGCCTTCAGGCAGGGCTAGACACCAGAGGGAGCTGTGGGGAGAGGCTGGTCAGCGAGTGCGTGGAGTGCCTCCCTGTCCAGGATGAGCTGCCACATGCTCCTGCAGACATGACTTTCCTGTCCCAGAACTGGGGACAGTTCCTTGTCCCCTGGCTGGTTGGCAGGTAGAAGCACAGTTGGGGACACGAGTGGACGTACAGAGGGTGTGCCGCAGGGCAATTGGTAACATCAAGCAGAGGATATGCCCTGGGCCTGCCAGGTTGATGCTGGCGCCTAGAGACCAGGGACAGACAAGTCCTCATCTGGAATATGGGGCGGCAGAGACTCAGAGCTCACGAGACATAGCCACATAGCCAAGCAGCGGTGGTGTCAAGGACCTGTGTCCAGCCAGCCTTACCATTCTGCCACGTGGATGGCTGTGATTTCTTGTTCCCGAGGAGCCTAGGCTCCTTCAACTTTTTCTCTTTCTGTTCAACTTTACCCTCCAAGTTACTATGAAAGTCACTCACTACCCTATCTTGTTTCTGGGCGATCTTATTGAGAGGCAGGAGGCAGAGCTGCAGCCGCTGTGATCTTTGGTATGTAGACACGGGCCCATGGCAAGTTGTGCTCTGAGGGGCACTGCTCGTTACTTCAGACCTTGGAAGCACTCCCTGGGGCTCTTGTTGCCCTGGATTCTGAGGTCAGTAGGAGGTCCAAGATGCATTTTTTCCTTGGGAATTTGGGACATCCATCCAAGACACCTACATGTGACCAATGCCAGTCCTACGTAGCTTGCTTTTCATTCCGCCATTTACTGACCTCCCATCATGCCATGTACCTGCATGGCCTCACCTCCCAGGTGCACACAGTGTAAATCTTTGTGCTGGTTAGTGTGTGTGTGTGTGTGTGAGAGAGAGAGAGAGAGAGCTTAACACAATCTGGAACCATCTGAGAAGAGGGAACCTCGATTAAGAATATGCCTCCATCAGATTGGCCTGTAGACAAGTCTGCAGGGCATTTTCTTGATGTGGGAAGGAGGGCCCAGCTCGCTGTGGGCAGTGGTAGGTGGTCTTGGGAGGTATAGGAAAGGTAGCTGACCGCCTGGAAAAGAGGCAACTTGGTGTTTCATCAGGTCCTGCATCCAGGTTCTTGCACTATACGATGAACTGTAAGCTGAAGGATGAACTTAACCCCTTCCTCCTCGGGCTGCTTTGGTCACGATGTTCCTCATAGCAACGGAGAGCAAACTAGAACAGTCTTATTCTTGCAGACCTGTCGTCTCCAAGCCCACCCCCACGCAGGCTCATGGCATGCTCCAGGCCAGAAGGAGCCCACAGCTGCTTCTCCTTTCCTGCCCTCCAGATTGTCATGGGCACTGGTCTAGCACTCAGCATTTGCCCACTTGCTGGTTTCAGGCCAGAGACTTGGGGGTGTGGACACAGGCACTGTCCACCTGCTTTCACTCTTCCCGGGTAGGACCGGACCAGAGGAGGATTCGGTGGAGTCAGCCTCTCTAGTCTCTCTGCTCTGCTCTGGTGTGGGCCCGAGCTCTGGCTGGGCACTCTGGGTTGGGCCTCAGGCTGAGGTCAGTGTTTCCTGTGAGCTCATCTGAATTGGGAGCTCCGGGCAAACCTGGCCGCTGTTCTAGTTGCCTTGCTGAGGAGCTGGAGGGAGCTGCCTGAGGCTGGGCAGCTGTGCTGGTGGTGGTGGTGGTGGCGGCGGCATGTGTATTTGTAAGGGTGCCCTGAGTCCAGTTTTGTATGTTACATTCAACATTAAAATAGCTTCATACTTAGACATATATGAAACTGCATACCCTTTTCATATCCCCCTACTGTGTTCCTTTCACACCTCCCTACCTGCTTGGTTGCTGCCTCTGTTCTCTGGAGACCAAAATGGGCAGGAGGCACGTGACCCTGAGGGGCTTTTGTTCAGAAGGGTGGGGTGTGCTGAACAAAGCTCTGGTTCTTAGTTCTGGCTCAGCCTGGGTCTCAGTTTCTCCATCTAAGTAGTGGGGATCTTTGGCTGCTTAAAAAGGGACTTAGTTTGGTCATGCTTCTCTACCTGGATGGTTATGAGCCAAGTCGACAAGAGAATCAAGAGATGCTTCATGAGCCCAGTGAGAGGAGAGGGCATTCTAGGTCCCTGGCATGCAAAGGTGTCCAGTAATTGGCCAGGAGAGGGCCACTGAGTGACTCCCCAAATGATTGTCTAAGTATCACAGGCTCAAATGCCTCCAGTTCAGGGATGGGGACTGTGTCCTGGCCCGGTAGACTGACCAAAAAAAAAAAAAAAAAAAAAGCAGCCACCACAGTGGCTGTTGCTCAGGCCTGGTTTCCTGTCTTTTAGTTTAACCAGAGGTACCCAAGTCCAGACTTACTTTAGACTGCCCAGTCTATCCCATTGATGCTAAGGACTAGTACATTTGGTGTACCTGTGGTGTGAGCTCTGTGGGGAGTGGGTGCTTGAGCGTCCTTGGCGGCCATCTCTCTCCACTGTCTTTGCTCTGCCGCCATGGTGTCATCCCTTCCTGTGCACGGTCTCACTGCAGGCTTCACCATGGCACCTTTCCTGCGCATCTCCTTCAACTCCTACGAGCTGGGCTCCCTGCAGGCCGAGGACGAGGCAAGCCAGCCCTTCTGTGCCGTGAAGATGAAGGAGGCGCTCAGCACAGGTAGGGTTGGAAGCCAGTCCCTAGAGGGGCGCAGGGCTCAGAGTGGAGGGAGACTTCCCTTCCTCCTGGATCCTTCTTGTCTCCCTGAGCTACCCGGCTGAGGATGCAGGAAGACAAACCCATCAGTTCTCCACACTTGATACTGGTTAAATTGAGCCTCCCACATCTCGGTTTTCCTGTCATGGCTTCCACATGTCTGCCTGGGCCAGGCCCTGAGCTAGACACTGAGCCTATTGTAGTGCTCCAGGACTGACTCCCCCTACTGGGGAGCTGAACAGGTCACAGGGACTGAGTCCTGCTGAGGAGCCTAGGGAAGGCCCTGTCCCAGCCTAGGGTCAGGGTGGCTTACTGGGAGAGGCACCCTTCGCTTTAGTCTCACTTCTGTTCCATGCTGGAACTGCCTACACACCTGTTAGGTTCTAGCTGAGCTGCCCCTTCCTTCAGAAAGTCTTCTCTGAATCTTAGGGTCAGGCCACTTGATTGCAGAAAGGTTTAGGACTACCGTCTCTGCCCTCTTTGATCCCATCATAGCTGTGGCTTAATGCTTATCTGAGGAATGCAGTGGTTTGTGTCTCTGTCTGGGGCTTAGGACAGAACCAGGCTATGTTGCTTGCCTCCAGTCCATGGCTGACATGTGGCATCTCTTACAGATGTTCCCTGGGTGAATGCAGACAGAAAGAGAAGTTGAAATGGAGCTAGAGCAAAAAGGTTATAGGAAAGGGAAAATAAAAAGGACTAGAGGTGGGACCCACCAGAGGATCCAGAAGGCACTAGAGGTTGTTGGCTGTCAGTGGGATCCTGAGAGCCATAGCTCATCCTCAGGAGGTCCAGGGAGGGGGTGACTCGTCCCAGCCTGACTTCTCTGCCTGGTCCTGTCACAGAGCGAGGGAAGACACTTGTACAGAAGAAACCTACCATGTACCCCGAGTGGAAGTCAACATTCGATGCCCACATCTATGAAGGCCGTGTCATCCAGATCGTGCTGATGCGGGCAGCTGAAGACCCCATGTCTGAGGTGACGGTGGGCGTGTCAGTGCTGGCTGAGCGCTGCAAGAAGAACAACGGCAAGGCTGAGTTCTGGGTGAGGGCTTCTGAGCGGGGCCTTGCATGTGCATACATGCCAGGGGGGCTGGGGCCTGGGGAGCGAGCACTTCAGGACTCTACCCACTGTGGCCTGGGCTTGAACCCTGGCCCTGATAGCCAGGGCCTCAGCACCTCTGAGCTATTCCTCCTTTCATGAAAAGGAGCAAAAACATCTTACTTCAAGGTCCCTTGTGGGATAAAATGAGCACTAATGTCAAGTGCCTATTGCAAGCCAATTGTGGTGTTCCAGGTTTATAGTCCTATGTCCTTGGGAGGCTGAGGCAAGATGGTCACAAGTTCAAGGCCTGCTGGGTAACTTAATGAGATCCTGTCTCAAAATTTTAAAATGTAAGGTTAGAGTTGGGGTGTAGCTCAGTGGTCTTGTGCTTGTCTCCAGCTCCGCCAAGTCTGGAGACGCTGCAGAGGCTGGCACCTTGTGGGTGTGGAAGGAAGTTATCTTGATTATTTCAACTGCTTCTCCCCACCTGTTAATTTTGGAAGAGCAGGATATGCATTGCAAAGTGGGGTTCTCCTGCCCCAACGCCAGGCTCCCTGCTCAGAGGACATTGTTTCGATTTTGGTGGGTAAAGGTCTAGCCAGGTGTAGAAGCAGCCTTATGATATTTAGCAGCAAAGAGGTAAGAGAAGAAAGCTGGCAGGCGGCCCACTCACCTGCTGAAACTAGAACTGTGACCACGTGCATCTGTGGTGATGTTCTTGGTGGCAGCAGAATGCCAGTGCCAATACAATCCTGTAAGCTTCCACAGCCAAAATGTCTTTCTAAAAAGGCTCAGTGACCATCAGTAGCATTGGTCAGCCTTCCATGAGGAGGGAAGGAGCCAAGGTAGAAGAGAGGGTGACTCAGGGCAGCACAGCTCTTAGCCAGTTAGGCAGGGACCAAAGAGCCTCCTGGCCATGCACTGTCCCTGAGGAATGTCACAGGGTGTAGGTCCTGATAGAGGCTTGGCCCTTCCCTCTGGGCTGTTTGGGCTAGTGAAGACCCTGTCCCAGAGCGCACAGTGTGTGTGTATCGGGCACGGGGGTATGGTGTGTGCGTGTGCATATGGCGGTTGGGTGGGGAGTTTCCCTTGCACTTCTCCTGAGCCATGTGGCCCAGCAGGGTGTGGGCTGGATCCTTTCACTTCCCCAAATGTAATAATACCCTGGGTTCAGAGTGGGGCGGGGCTTGGGCGGGGCCCTGCCCATCCTGGACAGGCAGGTGTCTGGCCAGGCTCTAGGGGCCCCCTTGGCCTTGGGGGAGAGCCATGGAGGTGGGTTCTGAGTCTCACCTGGCCCAGGCTGATTTGGCATGCCCGTTTCACCCCTGCAGCTGGACCTGCAGCCTGAGGCCAAGGTGCTGATGTCTGTGCAGTATTTCCTGGAAGATGGGGGTAAGACTTCCACGGGGACAGGGGCAACCTCATTTGCCAGGTCAGAGGCAGACCCTGCAGTAATGTCTAAGGAAGCAGCTCCCATGGGGACATGGGGCTATTCTGGGAGGACCTGAAGCTGGGGCCGCCCTTCATAGACTAGGGGTGACTTTACCATATGGCTCCTAGATTGCAAACAGTCTATGCGTAGTGAGGAGGAGGCCAAGTTCCCAACCATGAACCGCCGTGGAGCCATTAAACAGGCCAAAATCCACTACATCAAGAACCACGAGTTCATTGCCACCTTCTTTGGGCAGCCCACCTTCTGTTCTGTGTGCAAAGAGTTTGTCTGGTAAGGGCTGGTGACAGCTGCGGGGCGGGGGGGGGGGGGCTTGGACAGAGAGGGAGGGACTGGACTGGAGCGTTCTCACTCACTCTGCTGGGGCTTTGCTTTCCAGGGGCCTCAACAAGCAAGGCTACAAATGCAGGCGTAAGTCTCTCCTGTTTGATGTGTGCATACGTGTGTGCCGACGAATGCCGCACACCGTCACCTGTGTCCCTGGAGCTGGACAAGAGCCCTCTGTGTGTGGCTCCAGCCAGTTAGTGCCAATCCGGCTTGTTGTAGCTGGCCAGAGCCAGCTCTGTGCATTCCCAGCTCTGTGCACGTTCTCAGGTTGTTACCCAAAGTAGGCTTTTGTTGAGATTTACACAGAAGCCAGCCACAAACCAGCCACCGACACACATGAGGCCTCTGCCCTTGGGGGCTGGGGTGAGAGCTTTGCTAGCACTCCCCTGACTTTGTGTGCTTCGTGGATGCAAGTGTCTCTGATGCGCAGGTGTGAGCACACCTTTCACCATGACAGGAAGTGTGGAGCAGGCTCTGCAGACTGGGTGTGAGCAGGCAGAGGCAGCTCCACTGACTCACAGTACGGCCTTGGTCAAATGCCTGTTTCCTTTCCATAAGGTAGAGATAATAGACTCGAGTGTGAAGACCCCCTGGATCAAGTGTGTACGCTGTGTTGTGAAGGGCTTAGCGTTCAGTAGAGAAGGCCGTTGTCCTGATCCTGCAGGCTTTGTGTGGATGTACAGGGCATGCCGTGTGTACATGTGAGAGAGAGAGCTTAGCAGCTGCTTGCTAGCGTGGAATGAAGAAGTGGGAAAGAGGGGCTCTTCTGCCCCTATCCATCTACCTGCCCAGCCCTACTGGGAGTCTGTAATTTTTACAACCCTTTAGGGGCCCATCTCTTGCCCAGGCTTTTTAGGCCCCTCTGGAAGGGATAGCAGAAGGAGGGAAAAACAAAACCCTAGGCTGAGGCCTGTGTAGGGTGAGGGTGTGGGCGGCCAGTGAGAAGGCTGGCTTTGTGCAGAGGGCTGTACTTGGCCGGCAATGCCAGCTCAGACTCTGCCTCTCTTGGTGCCTCCCCCCCTCGTCCTGGGCCTGCGCCCCTTCAAGAATGCAATGCTGCCATCCACAAGAAATGCATTGACAAGATCATCGGCCGCTGCACAGGCACCGCTGCCAACAGCCGGGACACCATCGTGAGCTGGGCCGAGGGCTTGGGGCGGGGGCGGGGGCTGCGGGTATCCTACACTCTTTGTTCGGGGCTCACCCTCTTTTCTCGCTCTCTTTCACCTTCCCTTACCTCTTGCCTGGGCTCCTTGGGCCTTTGGGTTTCCCAGACTCTGCTGGAACCCTATTAAGACTCTGACAACCATTTGGGGGAGAACTGTCATGTGATCTGTAATTCCCTTCCCCTCAGTTCCAGAAAGAACGCTTCAACATTGACATGCCACACCGCTTCAAGGTCTATAACTACATGAGCCCCACCTTCTGTGACCACTGTGGCAGTTTGCTCTGGGGACTGGTGAAACAGGGGTTAAAGTGTGAAGGTGTGTGCTACCCAAATCCCAGCTGCCCCCAAACCTCCTGAGCCCCAGTACCTGCCATGAGCCTTTACCCCTTACCCTGATACTTCTTACCCTGGCCCTAATGTAAAATGACTCTCATCTGTCTTCCCTTCATTTGGGGGGAGCCCCTCCTTTCAGAGGAACTTCTCACTAGCCTTCCTGACCAGACCATAGGTCTCCATACCTCTGAGCTACGTGCGGGGGATCACTGAGGAGCAAATGACTGGAAGTGCATAACCACTGCTTGCCCCTCGTAGGCCCCTCCCAGGCTCTCTTCAGGAGAGTCTCAAGGCTCTGAGGAAAGCTGCCTCTCTCCATTGTCCAAGATGTTAAGGAGGTTATGATTAGCTACCATTCTCTCTCTCTCTTTCCCTTTCTCTCCCTCCCATCCTTCCTCCTATTCTCTCTTTCTCCTTCTCCCTCCCTCCTATTCTCTCTCCTCCTTCCCTCCTTTCCTTCCCTCCATATCTCTTCCCCCATCTTTCTCTCTCTCTTCCTCCCCATTCTTTCTCTTTCTTGACTGGGCCTCACACAGTGCCAAGGCTGGCAATCCTCCTGCCTCATCCTCCCAATTGCTGGGATTATGGGTGTGAGTTACTACATCCAGCTATATTCTTTTTCTTTATGTAAAGATTTAAAGATTTAAGATTAAATCTTTAGATTTAAAGATTTATGTAAAGATGAAAGATTTTAAAAGGCTCATGATGGCTTTAGATGCCCTCATCCCCAGAAGCTCAACCATCCAAAAAGTCCTCCTGACTCCTACCACCCCCTTCTCCCTTCCCTGCCCGTTCCTGAGACCTAACACTTCTGGTCCTGCCTCTGCCTCTTGCAGACTGTGGCATGAATGTGCACCACAAATGCCGGGAGAAAGTGGCCAACCTGTGTGGTATCAACCAGAAGCTCTTGGCTGAGGCCTTGACCCAAGTGAGCCAGGTAGGGAGGGGCTGTGGGACCCAGGCGTAGGGCAGTGGAAGCAGGCGGTGTCAGGGCTCGCAGCATGCCTGGGGAGTCCTACACTGGCTGAGGCTTCTGAAAGAGAGAGGGGGCTTTGTCATCTTGGGAAATTCATCATTCGAGCGGCTTGGTACCTGAAGGGAGACAGGAGCTGCAGAAGTCAGTGTTGAGACATCTTAAACAAGGACCGGGTCTGCGTTATGTCTGTGTCACTCATGGTGTGTTGTGTGGCAGGTATGATGTGTAGGATTTGTGTAGCGTGCGTGTTGTGTATCTGAGAGATGTCTGCATATCTGTCTGCACATGGTATTTATTTGGTATGTAGTTATGTGTGCCTACAGTGTGGTATCTAGGGTGGGTGGTAGATAGAGTGTGTAGTATGTGTACGCTGTAGATGCATAGTGTGTATGGTATGTTTACGTTGTGTGTATTATGTGTGTGTGCAGTGTGATCTACAGGGATGGGTGCTATGTAGGTTCTGTGGTATGTGGAGTGTATGTTGTGTAGACATATGTGTGCTGTGTGTACATATATGGTGTGTGTGTGTGTGTGTGAGAATGCACAGCGCGTGCTGTATGTTGGGTGTATGGGAAAGGGGTTCTTACGGTGTGTGTGTATTTATGTGTGACTGGAACTTAAAGGACACAAAGCCTTAGAGTGAAATCCCAGAGCCAGAACTGAAGTTAATGACGGGCAAGATGTTTCAGTGGGTAAAGGCCCTTTCCACGCAGCCTGACAGCCCGAGTTCCTTCCCAGAACCCAGAGAACAGGAAAAAAATAAGTCCCACAAGTTGCCCTCTGACCTCCATGTCCTGTGGCCTGTGCATGTGTGCACATTGGTGTATACACATACACAGAAATAAATGTTAAAAAAATGTTTTTAGGGGGCTGGAGAGATGGCTCAGAGGTTAAGAGCACTGGCTGCTCTTCCAGAGGTGCAGAGTTCAATTCCCAGCAACCACATGGTGGCTCACAACCCTCTATAGTGAGATCTGGTGCCTTCTTCTGGCCTGCAGGCACACATGCAGGCAGAACACTGTAGACATAATAAATAAATGAATGTTTTTAAAATGAGATTAAACAATATATTAAATGCTTAGGAAGTTATGGTTCAGTTTGCTACATTTCTGCCCATAATCTGTGCCTTTCAGCTCTCAGGGCTGGGGGGAGGGACGAGTGAGGCCTGGGCTCTACCCCTCTGATGTCATTGGGATTGAGGGTGTATTGTGGTTGAGGTCCTCTGCCTGGCCTGAGAGTTCTGACAGTGATCTTACCATTTGGCTTCCTTCTTATGTCCTTTCCCTAGAAATGTATGCGAAAGCTGGACTCGGGATCGCCAGACAATGTCGGGATATACCAGGGATTCGAGAAGAAGACAGGAGTCTCTGGGGATGATATCCCAGGTGAAGCTGGGTCAAACATCCCCTGTAAATCTTCTATCCCCCAACAGGGCAAAGAAAGGGGATGGTCTCCCTTGCCAAGGGAGTCCTGGGATAAGGCACTGAGCCCCTTTCTGTCCAAAGCTCCTTCCTTCCCCGGCCTATCCTTGAGACTCCAATGAGTCCTGGAAAGACCTGTACGTAGCAGCTCTTTCTCTCCTCTCTGAGGTTCCTTGCCTGGTTCACCCCTGGCCCCTGGAAAGGCAGTCATGTAGACCGAGACCTTAGTCTATCTCTCTCTCTCTCTCTCTCTGTAACAGACAACAACGGGACCTATGGCAAGATCTGGGAGGGTTGCACTCGGTGCACCATTGATAACTTCATCTTCCACAAAGTGCTGGGCAAAGGCAGTTTCGGCAAGGTGAGCGTAGCCTGAGGACCGGGGGTTTCCTGTTGGGCCCCAGTGGCTGGGTTGCTGGTACCCTCCTGGGTCTTTGCTCAGCATCCTGCCTGTCACTAGGTGCTACTTGCCGAGCTGAAGGGCAAAAACCAATACTTTGCGGTCAAGTACCTGAAGAAGGACGTGGTGTTGATCGACGATGATGTGGAGTGCACCATGGTGGAGAAGCGGGTGCTGGCGCTCGCCTGGGAGAATCCCTTTCTCACCCACCTCATCTGTACCTTCCAGACCAAGGTTCCTGGCCTTCTCCTGTCACTGCCTGTGCCCCAGCGCTGTCGTCCTCATAGTGTGGCTTTGCTGATCTAGTCACCCCTCTCAGTTATCACCCTCAGCCCAGGCTCTGTGCCCGCTGCTTCCTGTTGGAGCTCCGTAATCTTTTACAATGGTATCTCCTGCTTGTCCCTTGACCTCTGCTTACTCCCTGCCCC
This sequence comes from Psammomys obesus, assembly GCF_907164565.1. Classification (NCBI taxonomy): domain Eukaryota; kingdom Metazoa; phylum Chordata; class Mammalia; order Rodentia; family Muridae; genus Psammomys; species Psammomys obesus. Next base: position 8,188,859 of record NW_026591918.1, on the reverse strand, counting down.
ACCCAGGACCACCTGTTCTTCGTGATGGAGTTCCTCAATGGGGGTGACCTGATGTACCACATTCAGGACAAAGGCCGCTTCGAACTCTACCGGGCTACGTACGTGAGGGCCCTGTGTGAAGAGAGCCCGAGTGTACTGCCAGTCTGTCCGTCACTCTTTCTCTCCTTCCCCCAAGAAAAGCCTGAGTCAGGCTAGAGCTAGCACTGAGGACACTTGGGACACCGTGTGGGAAGCCAGCTCTGCTTATGGGGCCAGCACAGGCACAGAGGACAGGCACAGAAGTCCTGTAGGGCCTGTCCTCTCTTCAGGCCTCAGATAGACAGCAGAATGAACTGGTGGCCGCTAGACTACAGAAGTCAAGCATTTGTATACACCTAAACTAGTGTTTACACATTTGTGTCAACAGAAATCCCTCCTCCAACAGAACATTGGCTTATTAAGCTTTCAATTCAAATTCTGCTGCCCGGGCTCCAAGCCCCCACTTACCTGATAAAAATGCACTTGGTTGGGTCCCTGGTATTATAGCATTTCCTGCCCTGGGGGTGGGGTGATAGAACTGGTGAACAAAATCCTGGAACACCATCTCTTGCTCAGGTTTTATGCAGCTGAGATCATCTGCGGACTGCAGTTTCTACACAGAAAAGGCATCATTTACAGGTATTGGTGGCACTGGGGCCGTGGGGACTTCTGGGAAGGGCGGTGCCTGGCCTGAACACAGTTCCGAACTGCTGAGAGTGAGTCTTAGGCTGAGTGTTTGCCTAAGCCTCTAACCCGGCGCAAGAGCTTTTCCGCCCCTCAGCTGAGGCTGGTGTAGCTCCCGGAGCTGGGAACTCACTGCCCACACTCAGTGCTGTTGAAAGGGGGGCGACACTGGCAGGACAGGGTCTCCCTACTTTATGCTCATTGTTCTCACTCCAGAGCCCCCAGCTGAGCCACCTGAGCAATATGAACTGGTCCCTAAGTCTTCATCCAGTACACTGTGCTCCATCCTATGGCGGAATGCCATTCACTTACCAGAAGCACCCGGGCTGCACTCTGTATTTTGACATGGGATGATACTAAACTGTTTATCAAGCAGAAACTAACCTGTGGAACCAAGCTGTGCCTTTACACCTCTGTAATGCCAGCACTCGGGAGGCAGAAGCAGGCAGAGCTCAGTGCCAGCCGGGCTACGGAGGACATCCAGAGCTGCGTAGTGAGACTTTGTCTCAAACAAAAAGTAATGGGTTTTCTTTGCTGGTGAAATGAGCCAGCTCAAGTCAGATTAATGCGTAAAGGCAGGTTTATTGGATGTAGCTCTTGGACGGGTTCACTAATCCCAAGGAACAAGGCCAAGGAAATTGCCATGGGGAGGGAGACAAAGAGGAAGGGAAAGAGAAAGAGAGAAAGAGCATGTACATGCAGGGAGAGAGAAAATGCAGAGAGAGGGAGGAACCCGAAATGTCTAGATTATATTGGGAAGCCCCTGGGCTGCAGAGTTCAGGGCAGAGGGCAGGGTGTGCCAGCCATGCCCTGTAACAGGTAGGGACTGAGGGAGCTGGGAGAACCTGGAAGCCAGCTCCACTTTGGCATGTTAAATATACATGCAACTCAGCCACTTGTCCCGGGTCTGAAACCCAACAAAAAGAATTTAAAAATCAGCCTGGCCTGCATTTGAGACCTTATCTCATAAAATAAAAGGAAATCTACCCAACCAAGCCACGTGACAGTGTGTATCATCTGCTGAGGTTCTGGTTTTCTGAGGTTGGGGCGAGGAGCTGGAGGGAGGGCTTAGCAGTTAGAGCACCTGCTGTTCTGGCAGGGTTGGTTTCTTAGCTTCCATGCCCCACAGTTCACGCCTGCTCTCTAGCTCTGGGGATCTGGCGCCCTCTTTCGTCCTCTGTGGGCACTTATACTCGTGTGCACTTACCCACATAGACACACACACACACATGTATAAATTTTTAAAAGGAATACATAAAAAGTGAGCATGAGATACACACTCTAATTTACTTGTCTCTGCCTGGAATTGCTAAAGGCTGTCTGGTGGTTGAAGTTAGTAGAGAGAAACCTTGTACTGTTTGAACGCTTTATTACTTGTTCCCATGCATATAAGTTATCTATTCAGATGACTAATGCCTGAAATCAACATGGCCCCTGCCCTTGTTGAGTCAGACAAACCTGAGTTGGGTAGAAGGGGGTGGGATATATCTGCCGGACATTTAGGTGACAAGGGGCAAGTGATGTCAGCACTTTGGAGCTTTGCTCGAGGCTTCAGGGAATAGGGTGCTATGTGTTCCACATTTATCACGATGGTGGCTGCCAGAAGCCACCTGTGTTATCTCCCTGCGTTCCCCTTTCTCCTCTGTGTTCTCTCTGAGGGAGAGTTGTGGGCTTGCAGGCCTGAGATCCTGCATATGGCAGCAAGGCTAGGGAGGATTAGAACTTGCGTTGAGGGATATTCTGCCCTAACCTCCTCAGGGACCTCAAGCTGGACAATGTGATGCTGGACCAGGATGGCCACATCAAGATTGCTGATTTTGGGATGTGCAAAGAGAATATATTTGGGGAGAACCGGGCCAGCACGTTCTGTGGCACCCCTGACTACATCGCCCCTGAGGTAAATAGACGCAGCTCACTCAGCTGTGCATTCGGCCTTGGTAGGGCAGAGCCAGAAAGGCTTCCTGAAGAGGGCTGCACCCTACTCTGACCGCTGTTGCCTCCTAGATCCTGCAGGGCCTGAAGTACACATTCTCCGTGGACTGGTGGTCCTTTGGGGTCCTCCTCTATGAGATGCTCATTGGCCAGTCCCCCTTCCATGGTGATGATGAGGATGAACTTTTCGAATCCATCCGGGTGGACACACCACACTATCCTCGTTGGATCACCAAGGAATCCAAGGACATCATGGAGAAGGTGGGGCCTGGCTGACCCAGGCCTTTGGGGTTTCAGGAGGGCCTGTCTCTCAAATAGGGGCTCCCTGGGGGATCCATGCCTGACATATTTTAAGCCTTGCTCTGTCCCCATTCCCAGGCACTTCTTTTCTGAGTCCCTTGCCTGGAATGAGTAGGGTGTGATGACTAAGAGTCAGAGGACAGGCAGACCTGAGGCCAAGTCCTGGCTCTTTCTGTGACTAGCTGGTGACCTTGTGTGGGTCCCTCAACCTCTCCTCCTTATCTTCAGGCTGCCTCAGAGTTGCTAGCGGCACATAGAAACCCGTTAGTGCTTGGCAGCTAGGCAGTTAAACATCCAGCTTTACCCTCAGCCCCAGAATTCCCTGGGGTGAGCCTGCCCAGTCTTGGGGCCCTTAGGCTGTCTACAGGTTGCAGAGCTCCCGTTTCCCATGGCCTCAAGTTCTAGCTAAGGCCCCTGTGGATTGCAGCTGTTCGAGAGAGAGCCTGTCAAGAGGCTGGGAGTGACAGGGAACATCAGGATTCACCCCTTTTTCAAGACTATCAACTGGACGCTGCTGGAGAAACGGAAAGTGGAGCCGCCCTTTAAGCCCAAAGTGGTATGTCACCCCCTCCCTGCTCCAAGCCTGGACCCTCCCTTGCTCTGCCTCCTTTGCCTTCCGGCAAGCCTGCTTCCTGGTTTCCCCTGGCATGCTGTATACCACAGCCTCTACCCTTGCATTCTCATAGTCTTCTTGGCTTAGCAGTCATTCAGCAGACATCTGGAACTATGGGTTGAGGATCTTGAGCTGGGGAATATAGCTCAGTGGCAGACAGTTAGCCCATGTGTACAAGGCCCCAGGTTTGATCCTCAGCATCACCAAATAAGCAGCAGCAGAAACAAACAGGCGGGCCTGAGAGAGCACACCTATAATCCCAGAGCTTGGGAAGGAGAAGCAGGAAAGTAACCACAAGTGTGAGGCCAGTCTAGTCTTCATAGTCAGGCCTCAGCTGGCCAGGGCTACATAGTGGGACCCTGTTTCCAAATAACAAAAAGTGTGGCATGTTTCTGTAATCCCAGTGGTGGCTGCCAGCAGTGGGGATGGCGCTGAGGTACCAAGTCCAGGTCAGCCAGGGCTGCATAGCAAGATCCTATCCAAGACAGGACCTCACTATGTTGCTCAGTCCTGACTCGGAACCCTCCTGGACTTAAGCTATCCTCCTATAGGTACACAGCACTGTGTGTTACTATCACATGGTGATATCAGCCATCTCTTGTAGCCAAATTCTTTGGTACCTTGTCTTCCGGGAACTATGATTTGACCACCAGTTAGGGCTTTACTTCCATCCTTCATCTGTCTATTGACCTAATCACATCCATTTTCCAATCAATATTGGACATGCATAGTCCTTGTTGGGTACAGAACACTGTGCTGGGCTTTGGTGAGGTGCCCAGAGGAGCCCAGACAAGACATTTGCACACTGGTGACAATCTGTGCTAGAAAACAACAGTATGGGAGATGTCACAGGGCAGACTTGCATGGGTTGCTTTCCCGAGGGTATAGCAGCAAGAGCCTGAAATGCAGGGAACAGATGGTCTGCAAGGCTCCTCTGGAAAAACTGGTCTATGTGAGCAGAGCCCAGGCTGTCAGGGCAGGCAGAGGGCACCCAGGTAATGAGATGGTCTGCATCAAAGCCCCAGATCCTCGGTGGCCAGTGGCACTGGTTGAGATAGGTAGATTACATCGCTGGAAAGTTGGGACTGGCTGGGTGTGCCCATCAATACACTTGTAACCCCAGTGCTCAGGCGGACACAGGAGGTTCTCAGCTTCAGGCCCGGGCTACACAGCATGATCTTGTCTTTTAAAAAGAAAGACGTTAGGGCACAGTGTCCCTTTTGTAATCATAGCTCCTTCTCTGGCTGCCTTTCTCTCACTGGCTTTCTATTCTCTGCTGGGACATACTGTCCCCACTGGAGTCTCTGGCATGCCCCACATTTGTGCTTTGAGAGAGCAGAGCACTGCCCCTTGTGGATCTCGCATTCAGAGGTCCCTGAGCAGGGTGACAGGCTGGCCCAGCTCTCAAAGCAGCACATGGCTCTTGCTCCTGAGAGAGGGTTCTTCCTCCACACACTAGGTAGCTGTGGTGATGAGCAGCCTCTGCCACTAGGGACAGGGCAGTGGGCTCTCAACCCCAAGAGTGGGCCTGCCGGAAAGTGAGCCCAAAGGCTCTACTGTAGCGAGCTCAGTGGCAGAGTACTCACCTACCATGCCGGCGGCCTCTAAGATGAAAGAACAGAGCCAGACATGATAGTGCTCACCTGTAAGCCCAGCCCTTAGGAGGTAGAGGCAGGAAGAGCAGGGGTTCCGGGCCAGCCTCAGTTGCATGAGACTGTCTTGAAAGAGCAAAAACAAAACAAAAACCTGCTTCCGATCTTTTACCCATGAACTCTCTGGCCACAGAGAAGGCCTAATGCGTCTGTGCCTGTTTTTCTACAAATGGGATTGTCATGTTTATCTCTGGGACTGCATTGTGGGATAAGATGGAAGAAGGAAGTTGATCCAGGGCTCCTCTAATCCACCAGTTTGCAAAAGAAGCCAGAAATCTGAATTTTCATGTTAAAAAAAAAATATTGCTTCGGATTCTATCAAAACCCAGCACTGAGGGCTAGGCACGAAGCTCAGTTGTGGAACACGAGTGTAACATACACAAGGCCCTGGATTGGATTCCTAGCGTCTTACCAGACAAAACCGTGCGAGCTCAAATGCTTCTAGGGTCACCAGAGACCTGTTACTATCTTACCCAGTCCTTAGGAGCAGAGAATTAGGAACTTTTCTTATAAACAGGCTGAGAATAAATATTTAGAGTTCTGCAGACCTGATGCTGTCAATGCAGCCATACTCTGCATGTCAACAGATGTGTGGTTTGTAGTCATAAAACTTGATTTGTGGGCACAGAAATTTGCATTTGACTTCACTTTCATCTGCTGCTGGAGACCTTTTTAATTTTTTTCCTCCCAACCATTTAAAACCATAGCGGCTATGGTTGAGAGCAGTGGTGCTTGGCCATAATCCCAGCGCTTGGGAGACTGAGGCAGGAGGATCGTGACTGTGTAGACAGCCTGGGCTATAGAATGAGATTTTGTTTAAAAATACCAAAGCCAAAACCAAACCAACCGACCAAAGACAGCAGAAGCTATTTTTAGCTTATAGGCTCCCATTAAAAGCAGAGCAGGAGATATGTGGTCCATGGGCCCTGTTTGAAGGACGTCCCCTCTCCCCGCTAACCAGTGCTCCCTGCCTGCCTTTGAGATCAGACCTTGGAGGCAGCATTTCTGTCATACTTACTCACTACTCTCTTCTGCTCTCAGAAATCCCCTGCAGACTACAGCAACTTTGACCAAGAGTTCCTGAGTGAGAAACCCCGCCTTTCCTACAGTGACAAGAACCTAATCGACTCTATGGACCAGGCAGCCTTCCGTGGCTTCTCCTTTGTGAATCCTAAGTTTGAGCAACTCCTGGACAACTGAGCTCCCAGACCTGCTGCAAACGCCCCAGCAGAGCAGGCCAGTCTGTGCTGGCTTGCACTCAGACTGCCCACGGAGAACAGCGGGCACTGGGTGATTGCTGCTGCTGCCGCCTCATCATCAGGGTTGGCTCCTGTTGGCGGGGCTCAGTACTTCCTCTGTGAACTAGTTTGTGAACTTGCTTTCCCTTTGCCATCAGAGGGAAACTGTAAATCCTGTGTTCCATTACTTGAATGTAGTTATTGAAATATATATTATATATGTGCACATATCTACAATAGGCTGTATATATTGCTCAGTATAGAAAGCATGTAGGGACTGCTATGTGTTGGCCTTTTTTAAAAAAACATGCATATGTGTGATATACACATATACATATATGTGTATGTATATATATATGTGACCAAAAGAAAAAAAAAGCACAAGCTGTCAGAACCACAAGGTTCTTTTATGTGTGTCTAAATAAACACTGAGTGGTACCAAGCCAACTGTGGGGACATTTGTGTCCCAGGAAACTGGTGGCAGGTGCTCCTGCCACTGTTGACTGCAGTCGCAGACCCCTGGGTCTTCATGCAAATGTGCTTGTGTTTAGGGGTTTTCTTTTGCTGTAGGAACCCCCAGAGGTCTCTGTGGGGATGAGACTGGCTACAGTCTGTCTCTGGGCATAGAGGACCAGCCCAGAAGTTCAGAGGCCGAAAGCCAGGCCTGAAAGCAGGCGCAGAGGCAGAAAGCTGGATGTGTGTCTCAGTGATAGACACTTAGCACGTGTCCTATTCCGTCACCGCACACGCACACACACACACACAGCACACATACACGCTTGTATGAGGGCTGTAGTTGAGTTGGTAGAATACTTGCCTAGCATGCATGAGGCTGGGAGTGTATAAACCTGACATTTCAGAGGTGGAAGCAGGAAGATCAGGTGTTCAGGTTCGTTCTCAGCCACACACGGAGTTTGGAGGCCAGCCTGTCTCAAAAATAATGATTCAAAGATTCAGAGGCTGGCCCCAGATTAGGCAGGAAGACAAAGAGAAAGGAAACAGCTTTTAGGTATATCTGGATTCAAACCCAAAGTAGCTAGCCAAAAATGGTCATGCCCCTTGGTTATTTTAAGCCATAATAGTTCTCATCTGTGAACTGGGGACAGGGCAAGGAGGTGACAGCTATAACTGCAGCTCTTTTTGTTCCGTTCTCTTTCTCTGTAGTCCCAGCTGTTCTTGAGCTTGCTCTGTAGACCAGGCTGGCCTCAGAGAGATCCTTCTGCCTCTGCCTTCTGAGCTCTGGGATTAAAGGTGTGTGCCACCACGCGAGCCTGAAACTACACATCTTCTTATCTCATTCTGGAAGAGAGTCAGCATCCAAGTTCTAGAATTATTCCACAAGAGTCCTTGCCTGCCTGGAGAAAAGGAGAGGGGGTCAGGGTAGGAGAGGAAATGTTCAGTGCCTAGATGGGGTTCTGAGGCCTGCACCAGTATGCTGACCAAACCTACTAAGCAGTCACGGAATCCGGCTTGAAGACACAGCACCTGGCAGCTGCCTGCAGGCCAGAGTGGTTGTGGTGTGCAGGGCTCCCTGACGGGGCTCCCTTCACGGCCTCCATGCCTCCCCTTCTACAAGCTTCCAGTTTGTCCCTACCTCCCTGGGTCTCCTGTCTGCTGCCAGCGGCTCAGGTCTCAGACAGGGCCCTCCCTGGGGCCCAGTTGGCTCTTTGTCAGGATGGGGATGAAGGCGGTCCTAGCGCCTGATTGGCTGGTCCAGTAGCCAGGCTGCTGACTGCCAGCAGTTCATTCTTCTGGGCTGAGGTACAAATTTCCACAGCTTAGGAAGGCAAGATGGGTTGAAACTGGTCAAGGGAGAGGCCTGTTGGGGTGGAGATGTAGTTCTGTCCTCTCTCCATCCTCGGGAAAGCACTCCTGTCTCCTATTGTGCTGGGCCAGCCTAGGCTCCAGGAGCAGTGGCGTTCCTCCTCACAGACAATGTGATAGCGGTGTGCTGGGGAAGCCAGGGATAAAGAAAGTCCAGAAGGAGGTGCCTAGGGTTCCCAGTGTCCTGCTCCTGCTACGACGTTCAGAGGCCTCCAGAGCCTCCATGAGGCCAGAGGCAATGGCTATAGCATAGAAGTGGTGTCGGTGTCTACATTTGGGGCTGCCCACCATCCTGCCACTCTAGGGCAGAGCCTCGTTTGGAGCTTTGCATGCAGAGGTGGGTTTCCTCCCCTGCGGAAGGGAGGGCAGTTATCAGTTTCAGGCAGTGAAGAATGGTGAGAAAACAGTATCTGGAAATGAAGCCTAAGGTTTACCTTTCACTACCCTACCCACATACTGGCCAGGTTCTTTATCAGTCTCAGTCTCCTCACCTGTACAAGGGAACCACGAATCTGTGCTGCTCCACGTGGAACAGCAAGTTTGGGAAGGCGTCATAGATGGCCAGCGCCTGAGGCCTGGTGGTGTAGTCTGAGGCCTGTGGGACCTGCCTCAGGAAGCCTGATTCCCTGTGGGAAGCAGCTCGAAGGGACACTGCCTGATTGCCTGGAGGGGCATGTGTCGCTAGACCTGTTCCCAGCTTTTGAGTAGGTGCCAGGCTTGGCCCAGTGGCCTTAGGAAATGCCTCTTGTGCTAGGCTCCAAGCTACTTTTCCTGGCATCTAGGGGCCTGGAAACAGGCAGATTGCCCTTTCTCTTGCCAGGTGGGTATGCAAGGAAGCTCAGTCCTTATTTTAAAGGACAGAGCAAGCACCCAAACTCGGTGCAAGACAGAGGAACCCGGATGCTCTGGAGCCGGAGTCTGTAGTCAAAATGCCCTGGTTTTAAACGCTGTGTGTCCTAGTGACCTCAGCAAGTGATGTAATCTCCCAGAACCCCTCTTTGTTTCCTCCACTGGAAAATGGTGGCTGAGGCTGCTGCTGGCCATGATGACACCATGCTATTTACATGAATTGCATTGACTCAGCTTAGTAAACAGCAGCCACTGTGACCCCGCCCCTCAGTGGGAAGAACAAGTTTTACTCCTAGTGGCTTCTGATTGGACCACAGGTAGGTAGATAGTATGTATTCACCCAGTCACTTAAATGTTCCGCCTTCAGGCAGAGCTGCTCAAGAACTTCATGCTCAGACTTGCCAAGATGCCTACTTCACTGAAGGAAACAGGAAGTGAGCAGAAGCCTGGGCATTTTTCTGACAGATGCAGGGCCAAGAGCTTTGCAAAAAGATCAGTAGAGAATTAGTGATTTGGTGGGATTCTACCTTACTGCTTCCATGTACCTGCTTTAAAATATATTTTTATTCTTGTGTGTCTGCGTGTGTGTGTGTCTGTGTGTCTGTGTGTCTGTGTGTGTGTGTGTGTGTGCACATGTATATGTGAATGCAGCTACCCTCAGAGGCCAGAGGAATCAGCTCCCCTGGGAACTGGAATTACAGGGAATTGTGAGCCACCTATTCTGTATGATAGGAATCAAACTCAGGTCTTCCGGTAGAGCAGTACATGCTCTTAACCACTGAGCCACATCTCTAGCCCCAGATGTGCCTGCTTTTGAGGGTACTGGCATCTGGGGCCATGGGGCAGAGCTACAGAAAAGAAAGATGCATGAGTGAATGGGTGGATGGATGGATGGATGGATGGATGGATGGATAGATAGATGGATAGATGGGTGGGTGGATGGTTGGGTAGGTAGGTGGACCAGCCAGACTTTAAGTGTCTTTTAGGCTACCTGAAACCCAAGAGTGTCAGTCAGTGGTTCTTGAATTCAGGATACATGAGCGCATACTGATAAAAGGTACATGTCTTCCACGCCAAGTTCTAAGCAGGGGTCCCAGTCCCTGGCTGAGACCTGGGACCCAATGCCCAGGCTAGCCAGGCAGGACTAATTACACTGTGACCTTGGAGGAGGCCCGGACGTCATATCTGAAAGTCTCTCCCGGTGTTTATGTGTGTCCAGATGGAGCGTAAGTTAGGCAAGGTGAGAATCTGCATATTGCCCTGTGAAGCTGCCCAGAGAGACCACACCTTGGAATTCAAGTCACCTGTCAGCACTGCCAGGTCAGCCCTTTTGGGGAGGAGGCTTGGATCTGGAGCCCCTGGAGCAGACAGAAAAAAGTGGTGGGTCTGTGAGGTGGCCAGTAGGCAGGGCAATATTGCCCACTGCCTAGCTGGACTACATCGCCCCCTGGTGGACGCCATCTAGTACCTGCCAGTCTTCAGGCCAGACACCAACTCTTTTCTTCACTCTGTATATGCTGGAGACCCGGAGATACAGAGGCAGTACCTCCCAGAGAATGGTCTCCATCCTAAAGTAGTGGCCATATTTCCCAATACATCCTCCTTAGTCTATGCACAGCTGATACAAGCCGGAGGTCTATATTTTCAGTAGGTTCTAGTAAGAGGAAACAAGGTTGCATTCAGCATTTGCTAGGGTGGGAAGGGCTGGGGGCTCCAGGGCTTGCTGAGGCTGCCCTTGGCCTCACTTTCCCTCTGCAGCTCTCCCAGGCACCTGCTTCCACTTTGGAACCATCAAAGCTGGACGGAACCTCTGGATCCTTCCTGACCCCCAACTGTGCCTAGCAGATGACCTTGGATGACTGCCTATGGGAGACCAGAGGTTGACTAGCTGGGCTTGGTCTTCCGAACCCTGACCACCGGCGAAGGCCCATTCATCCCCTTAGGAGGGAGGATATCACAGGCAAGATCAGAAAACAAAGAAGGGGACCAAGGACAAAGAAAGGCTTCCAAAGTGGGGAGCCTGGCCCGAGTCACGGGGACCCAGATGGCATCAGGCTCCTGAGGTCTGAGGAGTTCTCAGAGTCGCATCATCCGACTTCAACCCTCCACAGCTATGGCCTCCGTGATTTCAGTCTTTAACTTTACTGTCTGTTCCTAAATCGGGCTTTTTAAGTGGGCCTTAGAAGACCCACAGTTTCCTCCCTCTGCCTGTGCTAACTACATACTCAGAAAGCTCTGACATTTGCTGCTCAGCCCACAGTAAGTGCTGCGCAAAGGCCAAGGCCCTGCGGGAGAGCCCTTCCTCCCGAAAGGCCTGGTGGGGGTTGATCTTTCTCCTGATGTCGCTTGGGAGAGTGGGCACGTGTGCTGTGGGTGGCGTTGGTGCATGTGCCGTGTGCCTGAGTGCTTATGTTCCTTGGTAAGAGCCAGTGCCTACTGTGTGTCGGGCTTGACGGGTATCGCTCAGCGCCATCTCCCAGCAGAGATGAGTGAGTATGCCTGGCCTGCACTGTGTGGGCCCCCAAGCTCATGACAATGACACGATGTCAATCGCTGTTCTTACGGCTTCCCCGCACTGTGGCCTGTAATTAATCTCCACAGCAACCCCCAGGGAACTCACTGTTGTTGGCTGCTGAGCTCCACACTTCACCAGTGAGTCAGCAGAGGGTCTGAGGAGTGAAGGAGGGAGGCTCCTTGGAGTCTGTGGCTTGGTTCCCTTGTCATGCTTTCTCTGGCAAGGAGCATAATTGCTCACAGGGTTCTGGGCTTGCTCAGGCCGCGTCAGGAGAATGAGAGGGTGCCCTCCCTGGGCCACAGAGGCCCCAAGAGGAGAGAAAAGGAGCAGGAAAGGTGTGGGAACTGCAGAGAATAGCTCGGAGAGGCACAGTCTGGCTTGGTCCTGGAAAGCCCATGGAGATTATGGGTGCCCAGTGGGTATCTTTGGGGGTTCACAACTTAACTGGAGCAGAGGGGAAGGAGGAGCCAGGTTTGCATGGGGAGGCAGTCATGGGCCTAAGGAAACCTTCAAAGGGGATAGTAAGTTATATCCCCAACTAAACACATCCGGAGGTCAGCCTGGCTCCTCCTTTCTGCCTCGTGCGGGTTCACAGCACAGTGAGCTTAGATCACAGCCAGAGGCCGGACAGTGCGCCCCAGCGAGTGAGTGCGTGACAACCCAGGGCATGGCAACAGCTGCTTTCACCCAGGCACGGGCCTCACTCTGCTCTCCCCTTATTGCGCTAGAAGGGGCCAGCGATGGAAGCACAGCAGATCTCCAGTCCTGCCTGGGACGTTCCCAGGAACAGATGATCCAGTCCAAGCCCCTCAAGGGGGCGATGTCTTCCAGCTGGTGCGGGGTGGTAGAGACTCCGCTGAGGGAATGGACACTGGTTCAGGGGCAAGGCAGCTGCAGGAGGCCTCAATATTAGACACCTGCTGCCTACGGCGCCACAGGCTTCTGGAAGCCACTTCCTGGGTTTTAAATCATGGGTTCAAATATAAGCCAATCAAACACACTTTGCTTCTACAGTGAGTCAAAAATAATACAGGACACAAAATTGGTTTTGTTAGCTTAATTGTTTTTGGGTAACCTGTTTGGAAACAAAGTTTTATGTTTCAAAAACTGAAGAGATGTTTTAAAACTCTGGCTCAAGTATATCAGTAGCTCTGTGGTAAAGGTCCTGTTGATAATGAACCCATACTCAGCCTCCACCTGGCGTGTCCAGGAGTTAGCATTGCTGATGGTCAAACTGCAGAACACAGATTAGAACCTGGTGCACCTGCCTGCTCCATTCTGCATGCAAGTCCCTAGCTCCTGGGGCCTAGCCGGTTCCTTGGTGCGACTGTTTGGGTCTTACCTAGTTTCCAAAGGCTCCTGTGGAATTTTGTTTCTCTTTTTAATTCATGCGTGTGCACACATTCAGGCTTGTGTCATGGCATTGCATGGCAAGGCTGTGGACGTCGGGTACAGCTTAAGGGGGACTGGTGCTCTCTCTCCACCACTGGGTCCAGTCTGGTCATCAGTCTTGGTAGCAAATATCCTCATCTGCTGAGCCAGCTTGTAGGCTCTGTTTCTTTTTTAAAATCTCTCTCTCTCCTTCCTCCCCTCTCTGTTTCTCTCTGTGTGTATATGTACGCACACGTGTGTGCAGGTGCCCATGGAGGCCAGAAGTGTGACATTAGACTTGAGCTGCAGTTACTGGCAGTTGTGAGCTGTCTGTGTGGGTGCTGGGAAATGAACTCAGGTTCTCTACAAGAGTAGCAAGCACTCTTAACCTCTGAGGTATCTCTCCAGCTCTTCTTCCCCTTCTCCTCTTCCTCTTCTTTTTCTCCTTCTTTGAGATAGTCTTGCCCAGGTTAGTCTCAAACTCAAAATCCTCTTGACTCATTCTCCCAAATGCTGGGAGGATGTATGCGCTACTATGCCTAGTTCCAATTGCCCAAGGCTTAGTTCCAGACTGCAGAGTTGTAGGAAGGCAGTGCAAGCTTTTTTTTTTTTTTTTTTTTTTAAAGACTTATTTATACAGTGTTCTGCCTGCATGTGTGCCTGCACACCAGAAGAGGCACCACATCTCATTATAGATGGTTATGAGCCACCGTGTGGTTGCTGAGAATAGAACTCAGGGTCTTTGGAAGAACAGCCAGTGCTCTTAACCTCTGAGCCATCTCTCCCAGGTAGTGGAATCTTTAAGAGGTAGTCTTTTCTTTTTCTTAATGGCTCTTTTGCTTTTTATTAATGTACAATTAACCTAGTAAGCATGTGTTTTGTTATTCAGTATGAAAAACAGGATATACGGTCTCCTTCAGCTGATAAATTGTTGCTTGGACAGAGTCCTTCTGTCCGGATGACACCGCAAAGCTCCCCAATGTAAGGGCCTCTGGACCTCTTAGTGATTAACATACTCTCAGCAGGGGGCTGTCCCTGTCTCCATTGGTGTATAGTGACTTCCTGATGGGGAAACACAAGTCCACTCTGGCCTTCAGCCCTGGCCATCCAGCTGGTAAGCATGAGAAACGGTGCAGGGCTCTTAGGTCCCCAGTGGCATCCTGGAAGCCTTCCTCTATGTTGTAAGCTCTGGGGTGCTTCTCTTACACAGCACTCAGTATTTACTGGTTTTGCCTGTTCTGTGGTGCTGAGGGTGGAACTTAAGACCTTACATGCCAGGCAAGCCCAGCCTCAGCCATTACTGCTTATTTTCATATTTGTCCCATGAGAATGGTAGGACCCTCCATCTCACAGAGTGCAGTTGAAGGTTCAGAGACTCAGTGCCCTGCTCCAGGTCAAACAGCTGCGGCCAGCAGAACCCAAGTCTCCAGACTCCACATCCTGTGTTCCTCTGCCAACCTCCTGCCTCTGGCTTTACAGCAGTGAGCTGCCTTGGTGATCTTGGCATAGTATTCCTCCAAGAACTGCCTCTTCACAGACAATTCTGGCCACTGTCTAATGAAATGTCCTATACATTACAGTGTTCTACAAAGCGCTTTTTCCTAAAGTTGGTCAATACCTTCTTTTTTGGGCCAAGACAACCTTGAACTTCTCCACCTGCCTCCATCACCAGTACTGAGAATCCAGGCACGCTGCGCAACCATGCCTGGTTATAGGTGGTGCTAAGGGCTTGAACCCAGGCCTCCACTTCTGCATGCCACACAAGCGGTCTACCAGCTGAGCTTCAGCCCCAGCCCGTGGTTATACTGGCTTTTGCTTTATTCATGCTCTTGCCTTCTGTCTAATATCCAAGTGTAACCAGGGCTATGAGAGTCCTAGTTGCTGTTCTTTACTTGCATGTGGCCAGGCTTGCAAACACTTGTGAGAATCGTTCTCTGTCCAGGATGTGGCCATAGCATAGGGCGAGGCAGAAGGTCTGCTTGCCACTGTGCTGCCGGCTGCACACAAACACATCCTGGACCCCATCCTCGGATTCTGACAGGGGAAGAAGTAGTCTTAGGAAAAGGAAGAGAGGTCACTGAACATGGGTCCCACCCCTCCCTGCTCCTCTGTTTTCAGCCATCATGAAGTGAACAGAGCTCCTATACCATACACTCCCACCATCAGGTACAGTGACCCTCCAGAACCAAAGCAGGAACACAAAGCAGCGATGGACTGGGCCTCCTGGATGCTCGGTATCCTCATCTATAGCATGTAGTGACCATTGTATGGGACCATTAGCAGACATTACAGAAAATTCCCTATGCTGCTTGAGACCCAGGCCCTCTAACGTTCTGCAAATGTTAGATGGGTCTTATTCTTAACTCTGTGAGCATTTTAAATGTTTTCAAGTGTGTTTCCAGCTAAATATGCATAAATGTAAGGTATGGCCAGGCTTAGTGTCCTTCAGGAATCCTGCTAAAAGGGGAGGGGCCCTTTCCAGGCACAGCAATAGGGTAAAGAGCCCTGGACTGGGAGTCAGGAGTCTACAGCAGAATCCTTCATGTTCTCTGTCCTTCTCTGTGGGCTGGGGGACATCAGCCAGCTCAACAGTAGGAAACTAAGTGCCTGAGGCTGATAGGAACAGCAAACAGATCCCATGTGGCTTTAAATTATGAGAAAAAAAAATCAATGTCAATTGTCCCAGTTCTTGGCACAATTTAGAATAAAGTGCTATGAAGGGTGGCAATTACCACAGTCACGAAACTCCATGGAAAGAGGCAGCATCAGTAAGAGCAAGAGATGCCTGTGGTGTGGCCCCTTTTCTGCTCTTGTTTGGTCCCATGACCCATATGAAACTGTCCCTTCACTCTCAGAACTTTCTGCTTCTGTCCCAAGAGCAGCCCCCTGCGGCAGCCTAAAGGCTCCAGATCTCTGGCTCGTGGCATCCAAGCCTGGAGGCACACGTTGCTATAGTGTTTCCTGAACAATTTCTAGAGGCAGATCCTGTGCTAGAGGCTTTTCTGGTGCAGGAGGGGTCATGACCCTGAAAAAAATTCAGCCTTACTGATTCCTTTCTTGAGCAATTAGTAAGCGCTGACTGTGTATAAGGGCTGTGAAGGATGGAGGGAGATGGGCAGATAAGGAGCCGGCCTGGAGGTCTGCTGGGAAGGCAGGTGTGTAAGCAGAGGGCTAGAGCACAGGGGATTTGTGGGCATGCTGGCTTTTCTTGGGTAGGCACCAGCAACCAAGGAAGGTTCCCTGGAAAAGGGTACTGCTAATTCCTGACAGCCCCCAAAATGGGTAAGTCCTACAGGGAGACATGTTAAGTCTGATATCACCAAGTGCTGGTGGGATGCAGAACCTAGGGTCCCTGCTGGCAACAGTGGGCAGAGAAATTGGCCTCCTTTCCCACCGAAAGCAATTTAGCCCAGTCGCTGGACCCCCTGTGACTCCATTTAGAGGCAGCTTGGTGGTGGCTTGGATCCCCTCACAGGCAAAAATGCTCGAGGTGAAATGTTTTTAAGGGAAAACTTAGAAATGACTGGCATGTCCTCAGACCTAGATCAAGAAGTGGGCTGCATTCTCTGAGCAATGCTGGTTCGTTCAAGTTTGAGACCCAAGGACCACGGAAGCCCCCGGATTCAATTCCACTAACACCCTCAGTCTCTGTCAAAGGGGCAGTTGGTACCTGTAATTCTGGCACTGTGAGTCTCTGCCAGCCTCTACTGTGCAGTGAAGCCATGTCCCCAAATGCCTCAACTGCCCCAAAACATTGGTAGAAGGGAGAGGTGGGACAGAGAGGAAGGGGAGCTGCACTGTGAACCCCTCCTCTTCCTCTTGCTCCACTTCCTTTTTCTGTAGCTCAGGCTGACTTCAAACCCACTGCCTCAAATCCTACTGCCTCAGCCTCCTTCGTGGGGACGGCAGGAGCGTCACTCATTGTGGCTTGTGGTACCCTCTCGTGATACCTTGTGAAGCCTGGACCAAAGCAGTCTCTAGATGGCAGCAACCCAGGCACAGACATTCAGGAGATTGGGGCCCCGTGGGGATTCCAGCTCTAGAAGCAAAGGAGAGACCTAAGAGTCTGGGGGAACCTCCAGGTCTTGACTTCTTCCATTGGTAACGTTTGTTTTACATATTAAAATCTGGAGTCCATAGTGTGGCTCCATGGTAGATGGAGCCACTTGAGCAATAGAAAAGCGCTGGGTTCTAGTCTAATCGGTGGGACGTGCAAGAAGAGCCAATAGAATTTCACCCCAGAGCGCAGTGGTGGGCCCAAGGATGCTTATTTTAGTTTCTGTGCTTGTCCATGTTCAAAGGGGCTAGAGATTTAACAGCGTTTTTAAAGAGCAGGCGTTCTCACTCGATCTGCCGTCTGCTCACCCAGGTCCTTTTATGAGCATTCTTTGCACGGCACTTTTGTTCTATGTGTTTTTCTTTATGGCTGTGCCGTTTCCAAGCTTTGAGACATCAAGAAGAATGAGTAGGCGAGAGGCTTAGGTCAGGAAGGCAGCCAGGCACAGAGAAGCTGCAGCCACGGACAGGCTGGGGGCTGAGCGTGGAGAGTATGAATGCACGGTCCCTGAAGGTGTGGCGGTCCTGGTGGCTGCCCCCTGCCCCCACAGCGCTGAGAGGGGTGCTGCCATTGACAGCATGGGCACAGCCCGCGGCTGGAGGGGAGCCGACAGGTTCTCGCGAAGAGGGGTTTAACCGGTGCCTGGTGCTAAGAGACGGGCATCGCGTGCTGGGAATTCTGAGCCTGGCACTTCTGGTCTGTGGTGGTGAGCACACTCACGGGAGCTCTGCAGCAGCAGCAGCAGCAGCCTGATGACTCACCTAGGGACAGAGGGCAAGCATGCCCCACTCCCAGCCGCCTGTCCTCTGCCCGCTCAAAGGCCTACACCAAAGCTGGTGGAAACCTGGAAGCGATCAACACCTCAGGGGGTTAGGATGAAAGTGAAGATTTTTCCAGGAAAGCAAACAGCAAGCCGCAACACAAGAGGTTACAGAAGAGTGTGTTGTGTGTCCATGATCTGGAGTAGGCAAGAGAAAATGAAAGAGAGAGAGGCTGTCACATGGGCCTTCTACATGCGTGGAGGGAAGGGACCCCGTTAGGGGAGGTGGTGACTCTTTCTGACAAATAATTGGTGCAGTTTTGTTGCTGTTGTTGCTTTGTTTTGCTTTTTTGTTTTTGAGACAGGGTTTCTCTGTGTAGCCCCCATTGTCCTGGACCTCACTCTGTAGACCAGGCTGGCCTCAAACTCACAGAGATCCGCCTCCCAAGCACGGGGATTGAAGGTGTGCAGGCCATTACCACCTGCAACAGATAAAGTTGTTAATCAAACTTTCAGATGCTAAAAAGCTTAGAGAGAATGATCGTCCCAGATCAAGAAATAAAACACTGGAGGTGTAATTTCAGCCCTTTTAACTTCCTTCACAACTTTCCAGCTCCAGCCCCTAGACATGCTCCAGTTTCTCTTTTACCAGGAGACCAGCACTGCCTTTTAGCTTGTGGGGCATGTCTGTATTCCACAGGCTCGGGACTTTCCCTAGCCTGAGTTGCATGACTTTTCCTGGGGTCAAATGAACAAACACCTACTCACCTCAGATGACACTGGCAAACCAAAAAACAAAAGAAAAAAAAAAAAAAGATTCTGCCCAAGTCTATGCTGGTGAATTCATGAGTTTATTGGGGTTACTTGAGGGAGCACAGTGACTCAAAGTCAGCTGGATCACCAAACTCATCCCGGTAGGGATGGTGACTCACCAAAGCTGTATCTGTGAGTTACCTACCTAACAGTAGGTGAGTCCAAGCAGAGAATCTCCCTCTGCAGCCTTTTACTGCTTACGTAACTTTGGGGAGGAGTCTTGTAAGTCTTGCTAGTTTCTGAGCTTCCAGAGTCTTCTAACTGTTCTGAGAGTTTCGTGAGCTCTTAAGTTTCCACAGGTTCTTAAGCCTCTTAAGCTTCTCTTCAAGAGGGAGTGTTCTGCCTGGGAGGAAATGGCTCAACAGCACTTTAGAGAAATAGTTCACATTATTTATTTATGTATTTATGTATTTGTGTGTTTGTCACCACAATGAGAGTGTAGAGTGTAGAGGTCAGAAGACAATCCTCAGGAGTCGGCTCTCTCCTTCACTGTATGAATCCTGGGGATTGAACCCAGGTCATCAGGCTTGGGAGCAAGTGCCTTTACCCTCTGAGCCACTTTGTCCCACCGCACACATTATTTATATTATTATTTATTATATTATTTATTTATATTATAATATAAAATATAAATTATTATTTACATTATATTATTTATTTAATATATTTTCTTTTTTCAAATTTATTTATTTTTTTATTAATAACAACTTATTCACTTTGTATCCCAGCTGTAGCCCCCTCCCTCGTCCTCTCCCAATCCCCCCCTCCCTCCTTCTTCTCCTCCCCTGCCCCTCTCCAAGTCCACTGATAGGGGAGGTCCTCCTCCCCTTCCCTCTGACCCTAGGTCTCATCAGGAATGGCTGTGTTGTCTTCCTCTGTGGCTTGGTAAGGCTGCTCCTCCCTCAGGGGGAGGTGATCAAAGAGCAGGCCAATGCATTCATGTCAGAGACAGCCCCTGTTCCCATTACTATGGAACCCACTTGGACACTGAGCTGCCATGGGCTACATCTGTGCAGGGGTTCTAGGTTATCTCCATGCGTGGTCCTTGATTGGAGTATCAGTCTCAGAAAAGACCCCTGGGCCCAGATTTTTTGGTTCTGGTTCCGTTGCTCTCCTTGTGGAGCTGCTGCCCACTTATTTAGCCTATTTTCAAGCTCTATATAAACACTGACAGCACGAATTCTGCTTCTAGCCTACGGGGGAGAGACGGCTCCACGCCCTAAGGTAGGTGTTGTCCTCTGCAAGTTCTCCACATTGGTCTTTGCCAAACCCACTCACGCAAGGGCATGCCTTTCCTTGCTTCTTCCTTTTCTCAGTAGTTATACTTAGCAAATGCCACATAATCCACCCATTCAAGGTCCCCAGTTCAAAGCTGGGTGTGGTGGTGTACACCTTTGATCCCAGCACTTGCCAGGCGGAGGCAGGTGGCGCTCTGGAACTTCTGACCTAGCCTGGTCTACGTAACTTGTTCAGCACCGTCAGGACTACGTAAGGAGACCCTGTCTCAAAGAGGTGTTCGAAGACTGGAGAGCTGGGTCAGCCCTTTCTGACTGCTGTGCGCACCAGGTGTGCGTCCAGGGCTGCACATACATACGTGCAGACAAAACGCTCCTGCCATGAAATCAAATGAAAAGCGGGGAAAAGCGGGGCTGAGGAGTTGGTGCAGTGGTTAAGAGCACTTGTTTTTCTTGTGGAGGATGCAGATTCCACTTCCTGCAACCATATAGAAAAGCTCGCTGTCTGTAACTCAGGCTCAGAGAATCCAATCCAAGGTCATTTCTGCCCTTTGCAGGCACATGTGAAAGCAAAGTACTCATTCACACAAAATACATGAACCCTGAAACTTCGAAGTCCTCAGCCTGGAGGTAGTGGCACACGCCTTTGATTCCAGCATTCAGGAAGGCAGAGGCAGGCAGATCTCTGTGTGTTCAAGGCCAGCCTTGTCTACAGAGTTCCAGGACAGCCAGGCAACGTAAAGAAACCCTGTCTCAAAAAACAAACAAACAAAATTTTTAAATAAATAAATTATAAAAGTCCCCGATCTAGGGGCTTTTAGTCTAGTCAGAGTTATCTGTATGTGCACAGCAGAGTTACAGAACATTTCTATCACAAAATGTCACCCTGCAACTTCTACTATTACCCAGAGGCCCCTGCACTCCCAGAACTGGGAAACCACTGACTTATCTATCTTCCATTTCTACAGATATGTCTGTCTGGGACATCTCAGACAACATACCTTTGTTTGTTTGTTTGTTTGTTTTTCCAAGACAGTGTTTCTGGGAAGCTTTCACTGTCCTGGACTGTTTGTAGATCAGGCTGGCTTCAAGCTCACAGAGATTTCTCCTGTCTCTGCCTCGGTGAATGCTGGGATTACAGGTGCGTGCCACCACTGCCTGGCTAACACACCATTTTTGAGACTGATTTAAGTACATCCCTTCCCGTGGTTATATGGTGTTGCATTATATAAACTTACCACAATTTATTTAATCTGGAAAAAAATGGTGTGAAATTCTGCTTTCAGCCAAGATGGATTTAAAGAGATCCTTCCTGGAACAAACTGGTAAAAACACATGAAACAACAGTTCTTAACACACACAACAGGGTAGATCTTCCAAGGTAAGGACAGATCTGAACCTCCCGGGGGCATACGTGGATGTGAGATCAGGAATGCAACTACAGTGATCTCACTGGAGGCAAGAGAGCCACAGAGAAAGATAAACCCAGATACCTGCAGAGCAACCCACCCCCGAGTGCCCCTTCAAACAAGAACACCCCGTGCTGGGAGAGAGAATCCTCTGAATGAATTGTAACACTCCTCAGACCTCACATTGACCTCGACTGGAGCCTGCTGCAGCTGCAGACCAGAAAGCCTCATAATTCAAGGGTCAGAGTGTACTATACTCAGAGAGGTTTTGCTCTAGTAGCAGAATAAAAATTAACTCTAAGGGCTGGAAAGGTGGCTCATGGTTAAGAGCACTGGCTGCTCTTCCCAGAGACCTGGGTTTGATTCCCAGCATCCACAAGGTAGCTCACAACTGTCTGTAACTCCAGTTCCAGGGAATCTGATGCCCTCTTTTGACTTCTGTGGGCACCAAACGTGCATGTGGTGCACAGACAGACAGCACGCAGAGAAAACACTCCACACACATAAGTTTAAAACAAATTGAAAAATTACCTCTAGATTAGGTATTGTTGTGGCCCTGCCTAACAACACTTAGAAGCAACGCCCAAAGGACCCATGGGTTTCCAAGCAATTTAAGCATATTCTAGAAGGAAGCCTGAGATATCTATGGAGATAGAAAACAAACCATTCAAAGCAAGGCACGATGGTGCACACCTTTAATCCCAGGTTCTGGGAGCCAGAGGCAGGTGGGTCTCTGAGTTCCAGGTCAGCCTGGCCTACAGAGCTAGTTCCAGGACAGCCAGGGCTACCGAGAAACCCTGTCTTTAAAAACAAAGAAAAGCTGGGCGTGGTAGAGCACACATTTAGTCTCAGCACTCAGCTTTTCTTCCTTTTCATTCGTTTTTATCTTCTCTTGCAGTAGTAAATACCCTTTTGGAAATTTCATCCTATTTGCCTATGCTGGAGAACACTGCAAGTCAGGTATGACGGAGCACTGCTATAATCCCAACATTTTAGGGGTGGAGGCAGAAGGATCAGGAGTTTAAAGTCATCCTCTGCCTCATAAGACAGTTTGAGGGCAACCTGGGCTGCGTGAGTGCCTGTCTCAATAAACACGCTGCAGTGAAGGCATTGTCTTGGTCCTGGAACCTGTCACATGGGGAAGGCCCCGCTATACTGATGATCCAGATACAGGCATTGCTGGCCTGGAGAGCAGAACCCAGGCTGGCTCACCTGCTCATCTATGGGTTTTCCTCAGTACAGGACCTGGGAGATTGGACTGGCTGGCTGGGACTGGGATGTAGCTCAGCAGTGAACAGTTACCTACTACAGGCAAGGCTCCGGGTTCTATCGCTGAGAACTGGGGGAAAAAAAAAACAACAAAAAAACTCAGAGAGGGTGAAAAAAATCTACTTTTTTATTAAAATTTTATTTTTTATATTAATTACAGTTTATTTACTTTGTATCCCAGCTGTAGTCCCCTCCCTCAAAAAAAATCTACTTTTGAGGAAGCAAAATTGGTAGTTTCTTCAATCTTTTCAGATGTGGTTGAGATCTAAATTATTAAGGTTAGCTTTGGTTAACTGGGATGTGACATGAATTTTGATCACTTATTTAATGATCACTTGTCTTATACAAGATCACATTTTTTTTATTTAAAAAAAAGGCTTAATTATTTTTAAATTGTGTGTGTGTGTGTGTGTGTGTGTGTGTGTGTGTATGTGTGTGTGTTCAGGTGCCCACAGAGGCCAAAGGTGTTGAATATCCCTGGAGCTGGAGTTACAGGTGGTTTTGAGCCACGTGACGCAGGTACTGGCAACTGAACTCCAATCCTCAGGAAGAGCACTGAACCATCTCTCCAGCCTCATTTTCTTTTAAATAAAAAATTGTTATTATTTATAATGTTCATGTCTAAGATAGTGTGTGTGTGTGCCCATTGATAAGCGCGTGAAGGTCAGTGTCCTGTCCTGCCTTCTCATGGGTTCTAGAAATTGAGTTCAGGTCAGTAAGCTTGTGTGGCAAATGCCTTTACCCACTAACTTGTCTCACCGGCCCTGACCTTCTTTTAAAGACCACATGTCCTAAGACAATTCTCAAAGCTTGCTGTGGATTATAAAACTGTAATTTCAGCACCTAGGTGCTGGAGGCAGGAGGATTTCCACGAATATAAGGCTGAGGTTACTTAGTGAGAACTGACTCAAATAGAGAACAAAAAAAGTCAACCCCCTCTAAATAAACAAAACAAACAAACAAACAAACAAACAAACAGTTTTCAGTAAATTTAAAAGACTCCGTCATACAAAGTATGTTTTCTGACCACAGGGAATTGAGTTGGTGGACAGTATAAAAAGATCTCTGGAAATTATCAAACATCAGTAAACTAAATAATATACAATATACTTGTAAATATACAGGAATGAATGGAGATGCAGCTAAGTGGGCTGGATGCAGCTAAAGCAGCACAGGTTAAAGAAGAAGAACCAATCCCCTGAGACATGCAGAGACTCCCCAGGAAGAGGTAGACAGGCCAGGCACTCCTACAGCCATGAGAGACATTGGGGACTTCTTGAATTATTCTTCTTCCTCTTCTTCTTCTTCCTCTTCTTCTTCTTCTTCTTCTTCTTCTTCTTCTTCTTCTTCTTCTTCTTCTTCTTCTTCTTCTTCTCCTCCTCTTCCTCCTCCTCTTCCTTCTTCTTCCTCCTCCTCTTCTTTTTCTTTTTCTTCTTCTTCCTCCTCTTCTTCCTCTTCCTCCTCTTCTTCTCCTTTTTCTTTTTCTTCTTCTTCTTCCTCCTCCTTCTCTTTCTTTTCTTCCTCCTCCACCTCTTCTTTTTCTTTTTCTTCTTCTTTTGGCGGAAGTTCTTGGGATTGAACCCAAGGCCTCATGCTCTATCACTCTAATTCCAGACCTTGGACTTAGAGGATTCTACCAAGCATTTAAGTAAGGCAGCTCACTTCAAGTGGCACATACATTAAAACTGGAATGCTCCAGAGATTAGCATGGCCTGTGCAGGACAACATGGAAACTTATGAAGCAGCTTTATTTTCCTTAGAAAGACAAACAGCACATTTTCTTTTATAGCATAGTGTATGTGTATGCATGTCTGTGTGTATGTCTGTGTCTGTGTGTATGTATACAAAATGAAAGCAGAAGCTGGGTTGTTTGGTGGAAGTTAGTATGAACTGGAGTTAGAGGCAGGAAGGTTTAAAGGAGAATAAATATGAGCAAACTATAATAATCTACTTATAGGAAAATATAATAATGAAACCTACTATTTTGTGAGTTTTATTTAAATAATTATTTTATCTTTTATGTGTGTGAGTATTTTCCTGGAATGTATTTCTGTGTGCCACGTATATGGAATGTCTGAGGAGACCACGAGCAGGCATTGGATTCCCCGGAACTGGAATTACAGCTGGTTGTGAGCTGCCCTGTGGTTGCTGGAACTTTAACCTCTAAATCCATTATTATGTGTTGGGGGTTGGTCTGGTTGTATTTGGATACTAATTACTGGTCCTCAAGATCTGGTTCCTGCTCAGACACACCTATCCTTGTTGTGTAAACCTGCCTAAGACATTATTCCTGATGGGTTAATAATAAAAGCCTATACCTGGGCAAGGCCTAAAAAAGGTGGGTGGAGCAAAGTGTTCTCGGGATTGGAGGACATCGAGAATCATGGGAAGAGGGAACCACGTGGGCGGGAAGGAAAGATTCTGAAAGTGGCATGGAAAGGAGAGATCCAGATGAAGGGTGAGCAAATATTTATGGAGTTATGGCTGGGAGACAGACAGGCTAGATGGGAATGGTTAGGGCAAATGGCATTGGATGGGGGCTGGGAGATGATGGGTAGGATTTTGAGATAGCGGAGGTGGAATCTCTGCCCAGCCCAAGGTGTGATAAGGCAATTATAAAATCTAATAAGTGTCTGTTTATTGATTGTGACAGTGGATAGATAAAACTGCCACAATAATTGTAGCCTAATAATAAAAATTTATTAGGCCATGTTTTAAATTTACTACAATTTTGTATATGGACTAAAGAATGTAAGAATCTTAAAAATTAAGTAAGGGATGATACCAACATTACAGTTAAGTGGTATAAAAGGCTATTTTAAACTACATGTTATAGAGTAGAAAAATAGTTTACTGTATACACATAAAAATATATATACATATGTATGTATGTATATATATATATACATATATATATATATAATTTTTGAGAGATCTCATTAGGTGGAGATCTCTGACCTTGAATTCAGAATCTCAACCTCACCTCCAGAATGCCAAGATTGCAGGAATGTGTCGCTGTGACAAGCTTGAGTTTTTTAAATTAATATTTTCATCTTTCACATTTATTTCATTTACTGTTATTAATTATTATTGCTGTGTGTGTTATGTATAACGTGTGTAGGGGGTACAAGAATGTCATGGAGCATGTGTATACAGATCAGAGGACAACTTTCGGGAGTCCATGGAATCCAGGGATCAAACTCAGGTTATCAAGGCTTTTTATTATTATTATTATTATTTTTGAGACAGGGTTTCTCTGTGTAGCCTTGGCTGTTCTGGACTCACTTTGTAGACAAGGTCTTGAACTCCCAGAGTTCCGCCTGCCTCTGCCTTCCTGTGTGCTGGAATTATAGGTGTGCACCACTGAGCCCGGCAACAACAAAATTTTTGTTTTGTTCTGTTTTTAGGATTTATTTATTATGTATACAGTATTCTGCCTGCATGTATGTCTGCAGGCCAGAAGAGGGCACCAGATCTCATTATAGATAGTTGTGAGCCATCATGTGGTTGCTGGGAATTGAACTCAGGACCTCTGGAAGAACAACCAGTGCTCTTAACCTCTGAGCCATCTCTACCATTCCCCTTTTTCTCAAGACAGGGTTTTTTTTTTTTGTGTAGCCTTGGCTGTCCTAGACTCCAGGCTGAACTTAAAACAATCTGCCTGCCTCTGCCTCCCAGAGTGCTGGGATTACAGAACAGCTCAAAGGCTGTCATTGTCAAGGTCAAAGGACAACCCCCAAGAATGGGTTCTTTGGGCTGTAGAGATGGCTCAGAGGTTAAGAACACTGACTGTCCTTCCAAAGGTCCTGAGTTCAATTCCCAGCAACCACATCGCGGCTCACAACCATCTATAGTAAGATCTGGTGCACAGGCAGGATGTTGTATAAATAATAAATAAATCTTAAAAAGAATGGGTCCATTAGCTGGGCATGATGTTGCATGCCTTTAATTCCAGCACTCTGCAAGGCAGAAGCAGGTGGACAGCCAAGGCTACACAGAGAAACCCTGTTTTGAAAACCAAACAAAAGCGTGGGTTCTTTCCTTCTACCATGTTGATTCCAAGGACAGAATTCAGGTTGTGAAGCCCAGTGGCACCCATCGTTCCCTGCTGAGCCATCACGTCAACCCTCTGACGGCGCCCTGACGGCAGTCACCTTCTATGGGCTCAGAAGTACTATTGTCTTCCTAGGATGGGATTGCATCTTGATTCCTAGGCGGCCATTTCCCACCACACCCACGTTCAATGGAACTAATATACACTTGACAGCTATGTGCCTACTGTTCTTATCAAAGCCAGATACTTGTGTCCTGGTCAGGCTCGGCTTTCCGCTGTGGTGGCTCCGTCAGCCCAGACCTGCAGGTGGATCCTGGGAGCGGGGGAGTGAAGCTGAATGGCCGGGAGCAGAACAGACCTCAGGCGTCTGTGAGCAAGACGAGAACAAACTCTTGGGAGGCAGGCTTCAGTAAGACAGCTCGCTTAACGGAATGAACAAAGGCTACTTAAACCTTTTGGGGGTGGGTAGGGGCTTTCGAATTGAGCGCACATCATCCGCCCAGGTGCCGGGGATGCCTCATTTGCATAAGGAGAAATTCCAGGTGCTGCCAGACATGACCTTTCAACCTTATAAAGGTAGAGGCAGTTTAACCTGTCTATCGGGCTACATGACCTCCTGGGGAGCAAAGGTCAGGGCACAGGGCTACAGGAGCCAGAACATGCAGGCCTGGAGTGGAGCAATCCTACATCTGCAGATCTCAGGACAAGATTTCCGGGGTTTGGACACGCTTCGACCCCACTCTTGCCTGGGGCTGGCTTCCCCAAGTCCCGTGGCTCCCCAGCCCCACACATCCTCAGGCTAGAGGCTTACCGCTCTGGGGTTAATCTAGCAGTCTCCGCAGCGTTTGGCTGCTGCTGTATTCCCCAGCTTCCAGCCGCAGAAGATGCAACAGAGCCAACAGCGCCTCCTAGTGTCTCAGCTCTCAGACAGCACTGTTTTTTTTTAATTCTTTATTAATTACACTTTATTCACTTTGTGTCCCCCCCCCTGTGGTTCCCTCCCTCCTGCCGTCCCAATCCCTCCCTTCCTCCACCCTCTGCATGCATGCCCCTCCCCAAGCCCACTGATAGGGGAGGTCCTCTTTTCCTTCCTTCTGATCCTAGTCAATTAGGTCTCATCAGGAGTGGCTGCATTGTCTTCTGTGGCCTGGTAATGCTGCTTCCCCCTCAGGGGGAGGTAATTAAAGAGCAGGCCAATCAGTTCATGTCAGAGACGGTCCCTGTTCCTATTACAATGGAACCCATTTGGATACTGAACTGCCATGGGCTACATCTGTGCAGGGGTCTTAGGTTATCTCCATGCATAGTCCTTGGTTGGAGTATCAGTCTCAGGAAAGACCCCTGTGCTCAGAATTTTTGGTTCTGTTGCTCTCCTTGTGGAATTCCTGTCCTCTCCAGATCGTACTGTTTCCCACTTCTTTCATAAGATTCCCTGCACTCTGCCCAAAGGTTGCCCATAAGTCTCAGTATCTACATTGATAGTCTGCAGGGCAGAGCTTTTCAGAGGTCCTCTGTGTCGGGCTCCTGACTTGTTCCCTCTTTTCTCCTTTTTCTGATGACCATCCTCTTTACCTTTTTGTATAGGAATTGAGCATTTTAGCAAGAGTCCTTGACAACACTGTTTTTAACTTTTATTTGTTCGATTGGTTTTGTTGTTGTTTGTTTTGTTTTGTTTTTTTCTTCTTTGTTTTGTTTTGTTTTAGAGACAGGGTTTGTCTGTGTACCCCTGCCTGTCTGGAACTCGCTTTGTTGACCAGGCTGCCCTCAGACTCAGAGATCTGCCTGCTTCTGCCTTCTAAATCCTGGGATTAAAGACAACAACCATGTCCCTGGCTTAATTTTATTTTTAAAATAGCCTTAAGTTGAACTGCCCTGATTTCTCTAGTTCTAGAAAGACAAGTGCATGGCATCATGCACTTCCTGTGAACTGCAAGGTAAAATGGAAATCCTCCATAGACAGGTTGGGCATTGAACAAACGGTTTTAAGCTCTCATCAGAAGCTAGGTGCAGTGGCCTGTAATCCTAGCACTCTGGGAGGCAGAGGCAGGCAGATCTCTGTGAATTTGAAGCCAGCCTGGACTACAAAGTGAGTCCAGGACAGCCAAGGCTACACAGAGAAACCTGTCTCAAACAACAACAAGAAAGCTTGGAATTCAATTTCTCCTCGTTCTTGGCTGAGGACCCCGGAAGACAAGCCAGGCTCTCTTGGCATCTCAGAATTGTGGGTGAGGAGCCAGGGCCAGACTTCTGCTAGTTTGTGTGGGAGCCTGGGCTCACACCTCTGCTTGCCACTGCCCACCCCTCAGCATGTTAACCCGTGAGATCCCGCCTGAGACCTAAGGGGCGTGGTCCTCTAAGGTAGGAAGTGTGACAGCTCTTGTCTTATTTGTGAAGGAAGTAGGGTTCCCGCTGAGAGATCTCTGAGTCCCTTCTGCTTGGCAGGCTCTGTACCCTTGCAGTAAGGCCTGATCTCCCAGCCTCAGTCTCCCTGCATGCATCTTCTCCTCAAACTGGGGGTTGGGATTCCGGCAATAGGTCTCCAGCCCTTCTCCCATCCTCCCGTCACCCATTCCCAGTCTACACTGTACCTTCAGGCTTAGCTTCAGCTCCCTCTCCTCAAGAAGTTTTTGTTTAGCCTAATGGTGACAGCACACACCTTTAATCCCAGCACTCTGGAGGCTGAGGCATGAAGACCTCTGAGGGCTACACAGAGACACCCTGTCTCCAAAAACAACAACAACAGAAGTTTTTACTGAACTCCTTTTCCTACCTACTGTTTGGGTCACATTTTTTTTTCCCTGTGGTCAAACTGACTGTGCTTTCCTTAGCCCTAAGCCTGGCCTGGAAAGGAAGCAGAGAGGAAAGTGTGAGGCATTGTTGAGGAACTGAGAGTTTGGGGCTGGGGCACAGAGGGAAGGCTGCTGGATCCAGGGAGGTCCCTCGGGGCTTTGCCTAGAAGCTAGTGCTCATTCTAGGTGCTGTGGAGTAGAAGGGTTGTATTTAAGTTGGATGTGTCAGCTTCTAGAAGTTTCCCTGGATTTGTGTCAAGAGACAGCCAGGCACTGAGGAGATGGCTCAGTGGCACAGTGCTTGCTAGGCAAGTATGAGAAACTCAGTTCTGGTCCCCAGAACCCACACAAAGCAGGTGGTGTCTGCAATACCAGTGCTCCTGTGGGGAGATGGCAGGTAGAGACAGGAGAGTCACCGTCAGTGTTGGGCCAGATACCAGAGGTTGTCTGTCCTCTGACTTCTGCAAGCATGCCTACTCACACTTAAAAATAAAACTCTTTCTGGGAGTCGTGGCACATGCCTTTAATCTTTGGGAGGCAGAGGCAGGCAGATCTTTGTGAGTTCAAGACCAGTCTGGACTACATAATGAGACACTGTAAAAAAGAAGAGAGAAAGAGGAGTGTGCACTGTAAGAGAGAAGTACAGGTCTGGACATTGTAGACCTAAAACAAAGACTTTCCTTCAAAGGAAATAAGGAAATATTTTATTCTGAGAATTCAAATGACTTTTTGCTTTCTTTCGCTTCTTTTGGTGTTTGGAGACAGGATCTCACTATTTAGCCCAGGCTAGCCTCAAACTTAAGATACTCCTGCCTCAGCCACCTGGATGTTCTAGTTACTTTGAATGATGTGGAGAAAGAAACCTTCAAGGACACAGAATGAAAGAAAGTCATGAACAGAGCACGAAGCAGTGCTGCAGGCAGGAGGATCAGGTAAGCAGGCTGATGGAAAAACCTCTTCTATAAACTTCACAATGCAATCCTTTAGTGTTCTTAGCTATAAGTGTGGGTGGGGATGGAGGCCTGCTAGGGTTAGTGACATGTTTTTAGGAGTTTACTGTTTGTCACAAGAATGCTAGGTCAGATGCAGAAGTTTAAGCTAAGTAGCTGATAAAGATCGTTTAGGAGCTTAGGGTGACTTTTTTGTTTTGTGTTTGTTTCTCTGTGTAGCTCTAGCTGTCCTAGAACTTGCTCTGTGGACCAGGCTGGACTTTAACTCAGAGATCTGTCTGCCTCTGCCTTTGCCTTTGCCTTTGCTGGGATTAAAGGCGTGCCACCATGCCACTGGTAACTTTGTTTGTCTTCAACAAACTTTGTTTGTTTCTCTGTGTAGTAAGTAGCCTTTGCTGTCCTGGACTTGCTTTGTAGACCAGACTGGCCTGACCTGCCTGCTTCTGCCTCTCTAAGTGCTGGGTTTAAAGGTGTGGGCCGCCAGGCCTGGTTTAGTAACTTTGTTCTTAATTTACAGCTTTTCATCTGTCTACAAACTCTATTGCTCAGCCAAGGTCAAGCAGACGTTGGGATCTTCTTCAGATCTTCTTCCTCCTCCTTCCTCTCTCCCTCCTCCTCTTCTTCCATTCATAGGTTCATTCAGGAAGTGAAACTCGTGGGCTCTGGTTCTACTAGGAGGGAGCCCTGTTCATCCTCATAGTGGGTGAATGTACAGGCCTGAAAACTCCCTTCTATCCAGCACAAATCTCACCTCATCAGTGCTGTGTGCTTATAGCAAGGCATGGCTGTAGCCCAGGAGCCACATGCTCTGACCTCTACAGATGGCACGCAGGCCTTCTATGTGTAAAGCAATGTAACACAGGCCTCTGGGGATGCAGACAAACTCAGGCCAAGGTGAGGTCAGTATCACGGAGACCAGTAAAACAAAGCTGCGGCTGAGGTTCAAAGGTCAGTGCTCTTATCTCCCTTGATGGCTCCAACTGCACAAAGTTCCCAGCCTGTCTCTAAATAACCTCCTGAAGGGACAAAGCTCTAGCATCCAGTTCTGATTGGGCAATGGGTTTCAAGCTTTTGGACATTCCTAGAAATTCTAGAATTTCTAAGAAAAAAATTTTTTTTGAGACAGGGTTTCTCTTTGTGGCCTCGGCTGTCCTGGACTTCTTTTTGTATACCAGGCTGGCCTCGAACTCACATCGATCTGCCTGCCTCTGCCTCCCAACTTCTGGGCTTAAAGGTGTGAGTCACCCCCAAAGGGCAATTTCTAAATTCAAAGTGTGGGATGAAAATTGTTGTTGTTGTTAAGACTCAGTCAGGTGTCCTTCCTCTGTGGAAATATGTGAAGAACATTTATCGAGTGCGGTCAGATCTGAAGTCATTGCAGGGATCATGATCCATGTCCTGTGTGGACAGTCTCACTCCTGAGTCTTAGATGGGGATGCAGGCAGAAAGACTTCTAGTTCTCTTCCTCTAGATAGGGGAAGAGGGTAGTGACGCCACCGATACTGGAGGTGATCGCTGTTTGGTAAGTTAGGCCCTGGATGAGGGATGGGGTCTGCCTCTGTTAGGGGTGGTCAGGAGCCTGTTGGCAGATTCCCACTCCCTCTGTGTGTTTGTGCGAGTGTATGAGTTGCATGCATATGTATGAACTGGTGGACTCACCTGCGTGGGCACATGTGGAGGCCAGAGGTTGGGGCCAGGTCTCCCTCAATCCCTATTGACCTCCCTTTTTGAGACAGGGCCTCCCACTGAACCTGAAGTTGTCACTTAAGCTATAGCGGCTCTGGCTTTGACGTGACTTCAAGCACTCCTCAGCTTCACATTTGAAGACTCTTCCCTCTTTCCTTTTAAATCTCAGATACTTTCCCTTTTCTATTACATTTCAAGTTCCAGACTGGCCTTGCTTGGCCTGTGAAGAGATGAGCAAGCCTAGAGCTTCACAGATTTGGGGGCTATTTGGCCTCATATTCTCCAAAAGTCCTATGTAGAAGCCCTAAGGGACTTAGGAGTAGGCTACAGAAAGTAATGAAGGTTAAATGACAGCCAGGTGAGATGGCACAGGCCTATAATCCGGTTCCTGGGAGGTGGAGGAGGCAGAAGTTCAAGGTCACCTTCAGCTACATAGCAAGTTTGAGGCTAGCCTGAGATATGTGAAACACTGTCTTAGAAGAAGAAACTGAAAAGAAATCCAACCGTTAAAGAAGGTCCCAGAGGAGGGCCTTGACCTCACAGAGTTTTCTTGTTTTTTGAGACAGGGTTTCTGTGTAGCCTTGGCTGTAGTGAAATCACTGTGTAGACCAGGCTGGCCTCGAACTCATAGAGATCCCCCTGCCTCTTCCTCCTGAGTGCTGGGATTTTTTAAAAAGATTTATTTATTTATTATTTATACAGCATTCTGCCTGCATGTGTGCCTGCACACCAGAAGAGGGCACCAGATCTCATTATAGATGGCTGTGAGCCACCGTGTGGTTGCTAGGAATTGAACTCAGGACCTCTGGAGGAGCAGGTAGTGCTCTTAACCTCTGAGCCATCTCTCCAGCAAGAGTGCTGGGGTTAAAGGCGTGTGCCACCACTGAATTTTCATCTTTCTAAGAGGCACCAGAGGCAGGGATTATAGCTCATTGGTAGAGCTTGCTTAGCAATATCTGAGGCCCTGTGTCTGATCCCCAGTGCTAAAAACCCCTGAAATTTCTGTTCTTTAAAGCTCCCATTTAATAGACTTTTTTATTTTTCTTTTTTTGAGACAAAGTCTATGTAGCTTTGCCTGGTTTGGAATTTAATATGCAGACCAGGTTGGCCTTGAACCCATATATTCTCCTGCCTCTTCCTCACACTGGGATTAAACGTGTGTGCCACCACACTTGGCCCTTTATTTTCTCATTATTTTTGTTAACATATAAAATACTGGGTATTATTATGACATTTTCACATACATGTGATCCGTGATACATGTATGATATATATATATCTACGTATCATTGCACTTTGCTCATACTCAACCCTCATTTTGTTTTTGAATATTTCATTATCATTTTTGTTTGGCCTAGACTACAAAATAACAGGTTCACCCATGATGTCTTCAAGAATGTGTGCTGTCATTCGCCTCTCCCCCCACTGTATACCTCATGACCCTGCCCTCCCCCTTCCCTTTCTTTCCCCAGTTAGTTCTCACTTCTGCTTTTTCTATTACATCGACACCATCATCTTCACTAGTTCCCACTGTCCTTTAAGATCTCTTTCACTTTCATGATCCCTCTTCTAGCTTGTTGACCTATAAACACACACCCAAATACATATATATGTACGAATTTTAATTTCCACATAAGATTTTGCAGTGTATTTTCCTGAGTACTGCCAGACTCGGTCCTCTGAGTGGCAGCCATCTCCGTCAGTTTAGCTATGCCCACTTTGGGGAGGCCATCAGATGCCTACCTATTAGAGGGGAAGGACAGTGTTGGACCCCTACCTGGGGGTCTAGCCACTCTCGACTGCTCCTTGAAGCCTTCTGTGTGCAATTCTGCTGTAACTACAGATAAGCTCGGGAGTAGGTGCTAGAGTATATGGGGTTAGATTAACTGATGTGTGTAGGGAGGAAAGAAACCATCATTAATGCCAGATGAAGGCCATTTTGGGGTCCCCCATTCTCTTCCCAGTATTCTCTGACTCACAGGCAAAAAGAGCTAATTTTCAACTGGGCAGTGGTGACACATACCTTTAACCCCAGCACTGGAAAGATGGCTCAGGGGCAGAGGCAGGGGGATCTCTGAGTTCCAGGCCAGTCTCATCTATGTAGTGAGTTCCAGGAACAACAGGGCTACAAAGAGAAACCCCATTTCAAAAAAAAAAAGGAAATTTTTTTTTTCAAGCCTATGACTGAGATTCCTATAGCTTTGGGCCCCTCCCTACTTCTGGACATTATTAATCCCAGTTCAGAAGGCTAGGAATAGAACCCCTTCTGTGTCAGGCTCAGGCTCTTGGGGAACAGCTCCTAGGACAAACTTCTCTCTGCCTTGCTGATTGGACCAAAGGGCTAATGCTTCCCATGGCTGTGACTGACCTAGCCTATGTATGTTCCCAAGCTAGCTCCAACCTGGGGGGTTTCTACTGAGCCACCAGGTGGGCAGCAGAAGCCTTGTGGCTGGCACTGATAGTACTTCTGCCCATGATTGGCACCTTACATGCCAGTAAATCCCAGGTTCCCAAGGGGCGTGGTTTCTGGGATCTCACCCAGAGTGTCTGCTATGGTTTTCCTGTTACCTTTCCCCACTCTCAAAGGGAGGACACAGAGGACAGGCCAGAGTCCCACATGTACCCACAGGGAGAAGGAATGCTTGGCAGGAGTGACGATGGACATCACCCTAGCCGCAGCCAGAAGTGTGGAGCCCAGACATGGGCGGGTGGGATAAAAGGTACATGTTTCCTATTCAGGGATTGTAAAAATGTTGCACAACTTGATGAAGTGCTTAAAAACCATTGACTTATATTTTCAAAGGGTGAATTGCATAGCATGTCATTAGGCCTCGGTAAACAAGACAGGGCTGTATGTGTTAATGACAGTCATCATAACTGTAACGGTGCTGGGCAGCTTTCTGAGTTCTGGGCCCCACATCTGCAGTCACAGGAAACTGGCACTTAAGTCTACTTGCCCTGAATGAACTTCATGAGAAGCGACATCTTAGAGCCCGAATCTGCCTGACAGTGTATTGATGATATTATTTAATGCCTCTTGCTTCATCTTCCTGGCTGCCTAAGGATGTTCTCATTGTTCCCATTTAACAGATGAGGCACAGGAGCCTGGGGCCCAGGGCAGGACTCTGTTCCCCCACAGCTGTGATCTGAAAGCGTTGGAAGGCTCCCCTGCCCTGCCACCTGTGCAGCGGAGACAGAAATGAGCGGGGTACCTTCTTCCCTGTTGCCATGTCACATTGCCTGGCCATGTGGTGGTGTGAGCTCCCTTCTGCCAGGTGCAGGAGGCTCTCACGGTCATAGGGAGTCAGACCTGTGGCCTCCGTGCAGCCTGAAGCCGTGGCCCTCACCAGGCCCAGGAGCTCCAAGGATGCCTCAGACGTTCTGCCTAACCTTCTCACCCTCCCCACAGGCTGAGGGAGGAGTGAAGGGTTCTTCAGGTTCTCAAGGATAGGTATTTGGAATTCCAGCACACTCTGGAATCCTCAGAAAAACAAAAACCCAAAGCAGCTTCATACACGCCTCAAGCTCCTGGGTCCTAAAGGTTAGTTTCCTGAGTCTTTGAGTTTAGGTGACTGAGCACCAGGCCTTGGGAGATCCTCTAGCCTGCTCACTCCTTGGGCAGCTGGGTCCTGCTCAAGCTCTTACTATTTCCCTGGAGAGTGTTGGCCTTGGCGAGGCCGGGCAGCCTGAAGGTGAGGGAAGCAACCTCTCATCCCTGCTCTGGAATTCATGTTTCCCCCGACCCCGAGCTTGGCGGGCTAGGGACTGAATCCAGAGCCTCATGCAAGCCAGTAAGTGGTCCAGCCAACCCACCTGCTCCTTGAAGCCATCTATGTACAATTCCGCTCAAACTGCCCAGGTACCTGCGAAATACTCAGAGCACTGCAGAAACTCAAGCCCTCCCACCTCTGGTTCTCACTCCTCTGCTTTGAAAATCCTTGGGCCTATAGACAACTAGCAGGTGGAGGCTCAAAATGGGTGTACTTGGCCCATCTGGCATCCTTTTATGGGCCTGTAACCTCTAAAGAATGCAGCAACTTTGATGACACACAAGGGCACAAAGCTGCAGGCTGCTCCCATCATCCCGCAGGACAAGGACCTCTACTTAAGACTGACTGCATAGCTTCTCCTTTAAGAAAGCCACAGGGACAAAAAAGGTAGTCACAAAAAATCAAGTTGCAGTCCTTTGCTTTCCATACTGGGCCAAGTGGCACGTCTTAGCTCAGCAAACAGCCTCGCCTGGTCTTCCTCAGATTCCTATGTGGAGTGTGCATTGTAGTGCCACAGATGACCACCAGGTGGTGACCAACTATCCCAGACCCCTGGTTTTGTGCTTTACTGTTTTTGTTGTTATGGACTACATAAGAAAACACTGTAATTACGCCATGACTCCAAACTCTTGGCTGAGAAGTAACCCCTATCCCTCAGTTGTCCCAGACAAGGAGATGGCTTGTCTCCTTTTCTCTCTGAGAGAGATTCCCTGACATGTGGAGCTCAAAGCCTCCCAGCCCTTGCCCTAAGCCCCATCACCCACTGAGCAGTCCTAGTCATACCCCTGAGACCTACCTTCCCTGTTTCTGGGGTTGGTGCCACACAGTCCCTGGCACAGCCAGGTCTGCCAAGCAGCTCACCAGTTGATCGGTTTGTAGACTCAAGGGGCACAGCTCCCCGTATGTGCCTCCTCCTCATTAGAGGAGCTGAGGATTTTCTGGGGAGCTTACCACGGACACCCCAAAAGGATGAAGACAAAACAAATGAATCTACTCCAAGCTCTGACAATAGAGTGGCGGGGCCTTGGGGGACATGAGGAGGCTACAAAGGATCCAGGAAAGCTTCTAAGCGAGGAGGGAAGCCCACAGCCTCCTTTGGAGCACACTGGTGAGGGGAGGGGCTTGACCCTAGTCTAGCTAAAGGCAGGGTGGAGTGTGTGGCCCCTGGCTGTGGCTGGGAGGGAGCATCTGTGGCTTTGTGGAGGCTGGACTAGGGAAGGGGCCTCCTGAGGACACCCAGATCCCGACCCCAGGATGTCTTCCCCTGATTCTTCTTCCCACACTTGGCATTGATATGTTCACATCAAAGAGAAAAGTCTCACGATTAATTTTTCTCAAAACATATATTTACCTCTCCTCTTAATAGACCTTTAAGCACCTTGCCAGACCCTCCCAGGAATGTGTAGCTCTCCCACCCGGCACCCCATGGCCTCCCTAGCCCTTGGTGACAAGGCCCTTCACAGCCTGCACGATGGCATCCTTGTCAATACCAAACAGCTTCAGCAGCTCCGCTGGTTTCCCACTTCGTGGTACCTGGCCAACAGCCAGGCGCGTGACGGTGACTCCAGGCTCACCCACCACGGCGGCAGACACTGCTTCACCTATGCCACCTGAGCAAAGGAAAGTCAGAGGTCTTATCCCTGGGCCAGAGACGGCGAAGATCTCACATGCACTACCCCGCTTGCCATCAGAGGATTTCCTCAAGCTAACCATAGAGTCTAGCCTGACCTTGAACGTCTGAATCTTTCAATTCTACCTCCAGTGTTGGGATTACAAGCATAAGCCGCCTGCCCGATTTTATGTAGTGCCAGGGACTGAACCCACGGTTTCATGCACACTAGCCAAAGACTCTACCAACTCAGCCCTACACCCAGAACTCCCTATGTAGATCAAAGTGGCCTTGAATTCAGTCACCCATCTCTGCCTTCTGAGTGCTGGGATTTAAAGGGACGTTGCCATGACATTTAGCTTTATGTGATAAAATTTTAAAATGTGTATGAGTGTTTTGCCTGCATGTCTGTGAACTACATGCATGCTCCCGTGCCCTCAGAGGCCAGAAGAGGATGCTGGGAGTTACAGATGGTTATGAGCTGCTGCTAGGGACTGAACAAAGGTCCTCTAGAAGACTGCTCCTTTCCCAGCTCCTTTAATAGTCTAAACATCTCTTTCTCATTTAATGTACATGTGCACACATATGTGGTGCGGGCAGAGGTCAGCTTGACTCCCACAAGTTGTACACTTGACCTAGCAGTCTAAGTTCATCTCTTTCTTGGGGGCTTTTGTAAGAAAGAAGTGTGTGCTTGGAGAAGATGCTTGTTAAGGACTAAAAGGACAGCACTGCTTTACCTATTTGCTTCTGTCCAGTCTTCTTACCTCCTTTACCCGAGTCCTAGGAGTTCAGCTGTAGCCAGAAAACCCAGAGCCCTAAATCAACCACTACAGCTGAGACTTGGCCTTCTCTGAGGCTTTAGGCTTTGGCTTAGAGACCCAGCTAAGTCACAGCTGCTGGCTGGCTCAGCCCCACAAACCGCTGCCAGTGCTCTACATGGCAAAGGCAGGCTGTCCTCAGAGGAATTCAAAGTCACGCCTACCCTTGGCTCCCTGGTCCCTGCCACGCTCTCTAGCCTTCCCTACCCAGTCTGGCCCGTTACCTTCATAGTAGTGATCCTCCACCGTGAGGATCCTGCCTTTGGTTGCTCGGGCGCTGTCAAGAATGAGCTTTCTGTCCAGGGGCTTGATGGTGAAGGGGTCCAGCACCCGGATGGGGATCTTCTCTGCGAGGGAAGAAGAGGGCATGGTAAGACAGATGAGGTGCTGTGCTTTCCCCCGTGACAGAACTTCAATGACCCCTCCTCCTGAATGGGATGCCTTGGGCCTAGGAAGAACTGTTCTTTGGAAGACTGTCTGTCCACCGGTTCTCACTGTGAACCTTTGCTTGCCAATCACCTCTGGGAGAGATTGTGGTCAGTTGTGTGCCCTGTGGCCCCTTCAAGGACAGAGTGGAAGGACGGGGCTCTTATCTGCCTATGCTTTTGAAGATAAATAGAGGGCTTCAGATGTCTGATCTAAGGTGAAGGTGTATGGGGTGATGGGGAGAAGATCTGTAGCCAGTGACCTTCTCAGAAGAACAGCTAGGAGCTCACTACACCAGCTGCCTGGATGCCCTGCCTGGGCAAGGCTTTCTCAACCTCT
The DNA here is from genome assembly GCF_907164565.1 of Psammomys obesus. NCBI lineage: Eukaryota > Metazoa > Chordata > Mammalia > Rodentia > Muridae > Psammomys > Psammomys obesus. Next base: position 8,149,879 of record NW_026591918.1, on the reverse strand, counting down.
CAAGCCTGTCTTGCTAAAGCCTCAGTCCTGTTCGCCGCCACATTGCACATAACCAAGCTATTACCCTTTGCTTCCTGGTGCTCACAGCTTGAGATATGGCACGTCTGGTGATCATATTGAGAGGAGACTAAACGTCCGTCCCTACATTAGCTTTAGCTAACATTATACTTATAATAGTATTAATGCCAACTGACACCTAAGCCCTCAGGAGGGCCATAAAAGTTAAGTACCAGTTTACAGAGGGGGAAACCGAGTCACAACGATGGCAAATAATTCATCTAACTAGTGCCCAGCTGAGCTATGATTTCTATGATTCACTGGCAGATTCCAAGGCCTCTGATCTGATACACTGGGGTCATAGGGTAGGGACTCTCATCACAACTCCTGGAACTGTGTATCTTCCCGGACATGGCATCATGGCTCAAAGGGTGGCTTCAGTCACTATCATCAGCACTTAGCTAGAGATTCTATAGGCGGCGCTCAGGCTGTGACTCCCCCGCCCCTGCCCCCTTCCCCTTACCTTTCTTCAGCATCTCTGCAGCAGCCAAGGCTTCATGCAAAGTGACTCCGGCCCCGATCACTGTCACCTGGTCATCCTTGCTCTTCAGAACCACCTGGGGCACGTGGGGACAGTGAGAATCAGGGACTAGGGTGGGGTCTGGTGGTGGGCGCAGAGGCAGGGTGTGTGGCATGAAGGGCACTGACCTTGGCTTGGCCAACCTGGAAATCCTCATTGTTGCTGTAGATGATGGCATTTTCTGGCCGGCTGGTCCGGATGAAGCAGATGCCCTGAGAATGGAACAGATAAACTGAGAAAGAGGTCACTCTTAGGCCTTGGAGGGTGGAGTTTTCTAGAGGGCCACTCTTCCTGGATACAAGTCTCTTCCAGCTATCAGTCAACTAGAAACTGGGCCCAGTCGCTGTGTCCTGGCCACCACAGCAGGGAGGGTTTGCGCCTCACCTTGTAGCTGGCACCTCTGAACATATCTGAAGCATCCACAGCTTGGCTAACTCAGACTGGAAACAACTTCTAGAACACACACTAGCCTGGCCTCTCTGTGGGGCTATTCCCCAGAATGCCTCAGTAGGGCTGGCCCCTGCTCTCAGGCGATAAGCAGGAAACCCTATATGGTTTCTATGCGGTCTGTGGCAGGGCAGTTCTTGATCTGTTCTTCAACTCAAGGAGGGCAGACGTCTTCAGTGGTCAAATGGCAGTGTGCTGAGCAACTGGCCATGTCTGCCATGACACATACATTAAGAATAGAATAAAAACATACCTTTTTCCCTGTCTCGTGTAAGCCATTACAAACACCAGGCACAAGGTCTGGAAATGCCTCTTGGGATAGTCAGTGACCAGCTTTGCCTGTGCTGGCTTCCTCTTCTTCCTCCTCTATGGAAGAGCTAGCTTCAAAAAGAGCAGCCACATGACTAACCTTGGTATTGGCTGCTAATTCCACCGCCTTCTCTGTTGCTACTCCATCACTTGGGTAAAAGACTGTAGACATGGGGATTGACCGGAACATAGCCAGGTCTTCCAGGGCCATCTGAGAGGGTCCATCTTCCCCTGCAGCATTGGAAAGAAGCTGGTGATCGGCACCCAGGCTCCCATGTCCTCCCACATCCTCTGTTCTAAGGCAAGGAAGGTGTTGGTGCTGGCACCCCGTCTAAACTCACCAATGGACACGCCACAGTGCGAGCCACAGAGGTTGATGTTGCTCTCGGAGATGGCTGCCATGCGGATCTGGTCGAAGGCCCGAGTAAAGAAGGCTGCGAAAGTGCTGCAGAAGGGCACTGTCCTGTTACGTGTGGCACAGCCGACAGCAATGCTCACCTGAGGACGGGAGGGGCAGGTCAGCCTGAAGGAGCAGGGAGCCCAGAACACCCAAAAACACGCTGGGGAGTGGAAGAGCCTGTGAGCTAACATGCTAACTCACGAGGGGCGCCGGTGTACCTGTGGACTCTCAAATCTGTTTCCCAACCCCAAACTCCTTTGACTTGAAATAATCATTTTAAATCTCTTAAAATTATTTCCCCCAAAAACAGAACAGAAAAAAAAAAATCATTTCCCTTTGACACCAGGTATGGTGGCAGTCTGTAACCCCAGCACCCTGGGTATAGTGGGATCAAAGATTCAAGCTAGCCTTAGCTACATACTGAAATCTAAAGCATGCTGGGTTACAAGAGAACCCATCTTAAAAAAAAAAAAAAAAAAAAAAAAAAGAGAAGGTTCTATACCCAAGGCGGCACCGGGCACTGCCAATACGATGGTGCTGCCAATACGGCTGCCCAAGGGAAGAAGATGGCTTCAGCTTGCTGCTACCCCATCATGGCGGTCCTGCAGCTGTGGCTGGCTGTGCCCCCCAGCCTACCCTAGAACTCACCATGTTTTGCTCGGCAATGTAGCACTCAATGAAACGGTCTGGGTGCTCCTTTTTGAAGATCTCTGAGAAGGTGGAATTTTTGGTGTCCCCGTCCAGGGCGATGATGCGGTCACTGGCATGGCCCAGCTTGGCGAGGGCCTGTCCATAGGCCTTCCTGGTAGCTATCTATGGGGGGGAAAAAGGCCCTGAGTACCACTGAGGCATGTGCAGGGCTCAGGCCTGGGGTCTTGTCTGACTCCTGCGGACTTCTTTATTTATTTATTTTGGCTCTTTGAGACAAGGTTTCTCTGTGCAGACCTGACTATCCTGGACTCACTTCACACTTCCTCCCAGCGTACTAGGATTACAGGCATGCACCACTGTGCCTGGCTACTCCCGGAGACTTTTAAGCTTCTGAGGGACAATGAAAATGAGAGCAGAGGTAGGGCATGGTCGGAGCACATACTTGTAACCCCAGCAGCATTAGGGAATCAAAGCAAGAGTATATTGAACTTGAGGCCAGCTTGGGCTACAGTGAAACTTGGTGTCAAGAAACTGAAAACAACACACACACACACACACACACACACACACACACACACACACACACAAAGGGAGAGAGAAAATAAGCCCAGTAACACCTGGAACTGCCAACAACACAAGGGAAGGCAAGGGCCTGGGAGCCACAAGACTCGGATGCAGGCCACACCGACTGGTTGACTCAGGGAAAGGCTTCAGGTCAACACAGCTCTGCCTAGCTTTGCCAGTCCTTGAGGCGGCTTTGAACTCCGCACACGCTTCAACTAGAAGCTTACTGTGTACCCTGGCCTCTCTAGCATATAACTCCCCATTTGGGGAGCAGACAGAGAGCCCAGACTCACCTTCTCTGCCCCCCAGAAGCCACATCTTGGCCTAGTAGACCTTGGGAAGCCAAAGAAGCAGCCCCCCCGCCCCCCAGTTCCAGCCAGTTCACAGAAGTACCTTGTCCCCGACTTTGTAGCTGGGTGGGGTGGGCATGCGGATGTTGGCAATGTCTACTGAAGGGGCATCCTCCTGAGGGGGAGTGGCCAGGATCTTCTTTTTGCTCTGAACCTGGCTGTAAATCTCCTGGATAATCTGATCAGCCATGTTTTTGGGGAGGGGCTTCCCATGCCACGACTCCTTGTCCTCAATCCCTGTAGATATGATAAGAGAAAAAGACAGAAGGTCAGACAAAAATGCCCAGAGGAAAATCACCCTGGTAGCTCACAGACAAGAACCAGGCGCCATTAGGGACAGAAAAGGAGGTTCACAGACTCCTCCAGGCTGACCACTCAGGGAAATGGCTCAGACGAATGGGACAGGAACTATGTGTGGGCAGATGTGTCCCCTTTGTCTCACTGTCCCTGCAGGCCCCCAGTCTCTACAGCCCATGCAGAAAAGTCTGCTGGAGAACTCAGATTCAGTTTTTGGAGGAGCTGGGAGGAAGCTATGCTAGAAGGTGAGGCTGAAGACCAAAAGGGAGAGAAAGTATTTCCACGTTTATCTGACATGTTGGGGCTTAAAACCCTTTGAGGTCACCTTAGGTCACTGTGGCCCAAGGAGATCATCAGGTGTGGCAGCAGGCACCCTCACCCCCCACACCATCTTCCTTGCCCTTTTCTCCTTTTTGAGACACAGTCTCAGGTAACCCAGGGTGTCCTAAAACTCATTAGGGAGCTGAGGGTCATCTTGCTCTCTTCTGCCTCCACCACCCACGAGCTGGGGTACAGGCACCATACATTCCTGAGCCTACTTTCTGTCTTTTTTTTTTTTTTTTACAACCACTTGAACTGGGGTGAATTTTCTTTTGTCTCTGATCACTTATAGCCTGATTTTTCCATCTTTAAAAAAAAGAGGGGGTTAAATGAGGCCTTGCGAATCTAGAGTTCACCCCCTGGTGTTGCCAGATGTCACTCTCAAGCAGAGAACCTCCGTCTAGGGACTGGTGAGGGCCTCTGCCACGCACTACTCCATTGCACTGCTTCCTTGGGGGAAAATTCAGGTCTTCCCAGGGGCTCCTGGGCTATACAATGCTATTCTGCCACCCAGGACATACGGCTGGAGCTGGCCGAGACACTCCATTCAGTGACACTCTACACCAAGGTAGGGTATGGAGAGGCTTTTAGTCAGGAAACCTTCTGCCTGTTCATATGGCTCAGTTGAGACCAGTCACTTTAGGGAACAGCCAAGGGTAGGCATTTTTCCAGGCACAAGGGTCACTGTGGGGGTGGGGAAGCTCACACACAGACCTGTGATCCCACGGCCCTTGTAGGTCTTGGCGATGATGGCTGTTGGTTGGTGCTTGGCCTGACCAAAGGCCTTGCACAGCTCCTCCACGCTGTGTCCATCCACGATGATGGTGTGCCAGCTGGGGACAGAGGTAGCACAGGGTGAGGGGCAGCCAGGTGCTGGAATACCCTGAGAAGCCCTCAGGGAAAGATGTGGTCCAGCATTAGGGAGCCTGCATGCCATCCATCCCATGCTGAACTCCAGCTGCCAAGTCTAAGACGCTGCTGTTTCCAATCTGCACTGGCTTGCTTTCCCTACTTTACTTGACTTCCTTTGGTTAGTTTTAATTTCCTTCCTTCCAAATAAGTTCAGAGCTTAGCTCATGCCCTGCCTCTTTCATCCTAATCCACTCATTTCCTCCTGAGAGCTGTTTTGCAGACAATACACTGGGTTTAGAACCCATTTGTTATTAGATTCATAAAACGTTTGGCTCAGTGTTCGTTTGGAGGATACACCTGACCACAGATGCTGAAACCACTGAATCGTATGTTATCTAATATCTGTCAAGGAATTGGTGCAGGTCTGTGGACCCAGACATCCCACCCATGTTAGGGACTGAAGCCAGGACCCTGTACATATCAGGCAAGGGCTTTACCACTGAGTTATGACCTCACCACTGCTTCTTTGGGCATATTAATAAAGATGGAAGTAGACCAAAGAAGTAGCACATTGACTATTAGTGCTTTCCAAACACATATGAGGCCCCACTTCCATCTTCAGCAAAACACAAAACACACACACACACACACACACACACACACACACACACACACACACACGCTCACAAAGCAAGTTGTGTGAGGATTCAAGGAATCTGGCCACAGGTACAAATTACAGACACAGACATTAGGGAGTTAAATCAAGTTCCCAGACTATGATCTTGAAGGCACCCTGTGGCTATTTCCTTATCTACTCAACAGAAAGAATATCCCTAACCCCTATCTTCTCCCTTTGTACGGTCAAGACAACCTCAACGGATGTTCCCACCAACAATCCCAGGCATAGATTCCTTACATAGGCAACCATGATGCCTCACCCAGGGCTCTCAAGCCCTGCATTTCTCCAGCCTAGCTTGTTTCCCTGCCTGTGGCCCTGCCCTCCACATCCCCCTCAGCCACTGTGGCACCTCAGAGACCCCAGCTCCAGAGCATCTTATCTTTGGGGCTGATGGGAAATGCTGAGGTGAGGGGCCCTCAGGCTGGCACCTACGTTCCCAGGTTTGCAACTGTCACTAAAGGCTCAAGTAGGAAGTTCAGAAACCCTGACACTTTTTCACTAGGAAAGGAAGCCTGTTCCTACTCTCTAGGCTGGCTGGGGTTGAAAAGCCATATCATGTTCACCTTTGCTTCATGTCCTCCAGCCTCACTGACAGGGCCTACACACACCTATGCATCCTTCTCTCCCATCTAGATTAATATCTAGATGGTAAGCTATGTAATCATGTAAATAAGCGTGCTTTTTAAAAGAGCCCTTCTCAGGCCACAGCCACAGCCTCACACGTACCCAAAAGCTTCACAGCGTTTCTGGTAGATGTCCACCTGGTGCTGCAGCGGGGCTGGGTCACTCTGGCCCAGACGGTTGATGTCAAAAATGGCAACGAGGTTGTCCAGCTTGTAAATTCCAGCAAAGGCCATGGCCTCCCAGACAGAGCCCTCAGACACCTCCCCATCTCCCAGCATGCAATAGACTCGGTAGCTGTGGACAGAAGGCAGGAGAGATGATTTGTCCCTCTTCTCTGGAAGAGGGTACCACCCTTCCCAGAAAACCGATTGTGCAGACATGCAGCCAAGGGAAGGTCAGCAGCATCACGAGGACCTTAATGGCCAGCCCACCCCAGAAGCTTGCCAGGAGCTGCAGGATTTGCTGCTGAGATGATGGGTATCTGGCCAATAAGAAACAGAGTTGGGGCTTTTGGGACAAAAGGAAAACAAGAAAGAATGGCTGAATGGGCTTGAGAGGCAAGTCCCCTCAGCATGGACTTGATTGATGGGACCTTGGGAACCAGGTTCCTTACACCTGGGGGAAGAACAGGAACAGCAGCTCAGCATAGGGACCAGATGCTTCACAGACAGGCTCTCTTGACGTCCCAAGACTTGCCTGGGGCTTTTCTCCAGTGGAGCTTTCTCCCCTCAACACAGGCAAGTGTGGTCTCCTCAGGGTAAGGGTCATGGTAAAAGTATCAAATCAGGATACATCACTCAGGCAGCAGCAGTTCTGTTGGCCCCATGACAGGGTAGGGTGAAGAGAGGTGGGGCTGGAGGCAGGGGACTGGTTCAGAGACCCACTAGCCCCAGGAGAGGTGAGGGTCTGGAGGTGAGGTAGCAGCAGCCAAGAATAACTGTCTCCATTATTGGCCTGCCCATGGCTGCTACTGGGCCCTGAGCTAATGAAGCCCCCAAATCCACAGAGAACAAGAAAACATTTGGATGAATCAAAGGACTTGTCTGGAGGTTACACATCTGAATGTATCCTGGCCTGTCAGCTCCTTGCTATGTAGAAAGGCACACAGAAGAGATGTTAGGAAGGGGGTGGGAGACCTTCCCACAATGCCTACACGATGCCTAGTGTCCAGCTGTGTGGCTCTGCCTGGCCAGGCTCCCAGAAGCCACAGACACCCTCCAGCTGCTCCTGAAAAAGGCCCTCCCACTGCCTCCGGCCCAAAGCCAGGCCGCCAGAGTCGTCTGCATGACTCAGCACTTCACAGGCCCCAGCCAGAGAGCTCCCTTCGTGTTTCCCTGCCTGGGGCTTCTCTTGGGAGGTGTTGTCTAGGTGGGGACGCTGGTACCCTTGGCCAGGAGGGCCCACATTTCAGACACGTGCCATCCTGCAACTTGGCTTTCCTCAAGCTGTCTTTTCTCTCCCTGCAGGTTACCAAGGGCCCAAACACCCCAAAGGAGCTCTGGCCTGACATAGCGGCTCCCCAAAAGGACGTCCATGGTAGGAGCCAGAGAGGCAGGCATGTAGGGATCTTGATCTCCAGAGCTAGGGATGATGTTGGGAATGGCTGTGTCCCATGCCCACTCCACTTCCAGAAAGTTAGAATGCAGCCAAGTTACAGCACAGCCTTGTGTTTCAAGATCAGAGCCGAGGCTGGCCCTATTGGGTCAAAAAGATGGGGAGGGGTATCCTAATGTAACACCTGTATTTATGTCTGTCCAGAGAGAACCCTGGGACCCTGATTTATTGTCCTTGAATCTCAAAGAGTAACATACAGGAATTTGAAAACACTGAGAAACTTTTTTTTTCTTCTTTTGTTTTTAATTTAATCATTGTTGAGAAATAAATGTACTTAAAAACAAAACAAAAAACTTTTAAAGAGCATGCAGAGAGCAAATGCCAGCAGCCCACTTGGACTCTATCAGCATGCTAACGTCTGGGTGCCTGGCTGGGCCTGATAATCTCTTGGTGTCCTGTCAGGTCAGTGTGCCTCCCCCACCTCCAGTTCTGTCCGAGGGCACAGGCCTCAGCCAGCCCTGGCTCTAAGCCACCAGAGTCTCTGGGAACCTGCGAAAGCCCTTCTCCCTACACTGGCTTGTCCTATTATGTTGAGGTCAGGAAATGAGCTTTCACAGGGAATTATTTCAAGCAACTGTAGGGAATAATTAACTCATATCTCTGGTTCTAGGCCAGATAGAATGTTCTTAAGTATATACCTCATTCCCTGAGACACCCCAGAGTGAATCATTTCTGGGTGTAGCTACGCCAGCCCTAAAGCTCAGCCAGGAACTGTAACGAAAGCTGTGATGCTGGTGACCCTGGACTAAGGCTGGGTCCTGAGAGCTCTGGGCTCTCAGAGACTGAACCAAGTCCTCTACCCCCAGGGAACTTCCTAGAACAGTAGGAGCTCCCCAGGGCGTGGGCAGGCAGTCAGGCTTCCTGCAGCCACCTGGCCTCAGAGGGACCTGGCTGCGGCCACTCGTTTGCGGGGTTGGTCTTCAGGAAAATGGCATGTCTCTGGCTGTAGGCCAGTCCCCTCCAGCCCTCCTAGGAAGCTCTTTGCCCACAGGAAACCTGGAGACTAGGGATGTGCCCTCTGGCCACTCAAAGCAAGACCGGAGGATGTGAGTGAGTATTCACCCTAGTTTCTGCATCTGCACACCCCTCCCATCTGGAAAGGGCTTAGCCAAGTGAAAGCTAGCATTCAGCCTTGCTCCCACATGGTGGACTGGAGGTTGTCAGGCTCCTGGCAGCCTGTACACTCTGCTTCTAAACACAACCTGTCCACAGCAGATCATGTGGCTGAAATCTGTCCCTAGGGCACTGAGAGTTCTACAAACCAGCTGGTGCCAGTATAGCTAGCCTACCTACCAGGCTGTAGCCACCCAATGCAGTTTCCTTACTAGCCCTCAGGAGACGACTTGACCCTGAAGCCCCGGCCAGGCTTCCTGGTGCCCTGTCAGACATGGGGATGGGGAGGCAGGGACCTCTGACACTAGACTGAGGGTGTGTGCCAGCACCACATACTCAGGGAGCAAACCTGACCAGACAGCCAGACTCTAGGTGGTTCCCTTCTGTCCTCTGAGTCTGTCCCATTTGAAAAGGGTGCTGGCCACGTCACCATCTTCAGGGCTTCGAGGGCAGAAGATGGCACTTGTTCATTTTACTTAGCCTCAGACAGGCAAGAAGAGGAGCCAGGGCAATGTGGGTAGGGTGAGCCACCGAGGACCCCCTCTTGGAGTCACCAAGGGCAGGGGCAGGGAACACAGGTTACCTGGCTTTGTCGAAGTATTTGCCCGTGTATGCCATCCCACAGGCAGCTCCCAGACCCTGGCCCAGGGAGCCAGTGGCCACATCTGTGAAGGCTTGTTTCTGTCACAAAAGAGAGCCACCGTTATTCTAGGGACCAGCCAAAAGCTGTTTCCAACTCACCCCACCTGGGAATTCAGTGGTACCACCCACCCGTGGGTCGGGGCTCTTGGTCAGCACTCAGGGATTCACTCCTGCGTTGGCATGAATACAATGTGCTCCCATACCGAATCTCTCCCTCTCGATCATAGTCGGCTCCTCTGCCTCACCCTTACCCCTGTGCCTAGGAAAGGAAGATGAGGCAGAGGTCCAGGAGGCTCTCTGTCAGGCAACTTACCGGGACAGGATGCCCATCCAAGTCGGAGCTGATCTTCCTCAGGTTCAGCAGCTCTGCCTCGGGCAGGAAGCCAGCTTCAGCCCAGACTGCATATAGGATGGGAGCCGCATGGCCCTGTGGGGAGGTACACAAGGAGGTCAGAGGCAGAGCTACTGTCGCCGCGCCCACTGCACATGGAGCTCCGGGGCCTGGCTAAGCTGGCCAACCAGGATATCCATTTCAGATGAAGCCAGCGAAGGCCACTTCTCTCCTTTCATCCCTCTCCAGACTCTTGGTTTTCAGCCCAAAGTTCCCACAGCCAAAAGTGGGTAGGCACCATGGGGCACAGCTGTGCAGCTGGATGAGTCCAAAACTCTAGCAGGCAGCGGCCACCCTAATCCCTGCTGCTGGCATGGGGCATGCTTGGACAGGCTTCTGAGCCCCATAGCCTTCCCCGGGAAGCCAGAAGCTGCTGAGCAAAGCCAGAGGACAGGTGGATTTTGGGCAACTGTGGTATGGTTTGTGGCTTTGATTTTTGCCGGAAGAGGGAAGACAGGGAGGGCTTCGATCTGCACAAGGCATGAAGGAGGGAGGAGGACCGGCAGGTGGGGAAGGGTAGGCAGGGCTTAGACTGAACAGGTGGGTCTCCTTCCAGACCCTCCCCCCCCCCCCCCCGGCATTCCAGGGTCCTCACAGGCCCCAGCCCAGGTAGGTGTGGCTGGCAGCAGGGCTCTTACCTTGGAGAGCACAAAGCGATCGTTGTGAGGGTTTCGGGGATCCAGGGCCTTGTAGCGCATGGTATGGAAAAATAAGACAGCCATGATCTCGGCAGCACTGCAGCATGATGTGGGGTGGCTGTGGCCAAGGGGAGGAGACAGACGTGAGCACTGTGGCCCTAAACTAACCTACAGCATCCATCTAGCATGTGCCAGGGGCCTGGGAATGCCTCAGGTATGTGCTCCTACTCCTTAGAAACATGGATGGGGTTCAAGGAGGCTACTGTTGATGGCTCGGGATCTGGATGAGTGGCTAGTGGCTACCAGCGTCTGCCACACCTTCCAGAGAGTACCCACTTTGAGGGTAGAGCTTAATTCCTACCTAGCAGTTCCTAGAGGGGATCTAATGAGGAGGGCTGGTACCACTACAACTGATCAAGGAGAAGGCCCAGAACCCACCTGCTTCCGAGGAGCACCCTGCCTACACCTGGGTCCCTTGGGGCTATGGGCAGAGGGGTAAGGGAAGGTTTAGAACCCTGAAACATTGGACTTTAGTCTTCTGGTTGTGTTTTGAATGGACACTCTGAAAGCTAGCTCTCAGAACCATGCAACACACAAGCTCACCTTCCACAAAGGCTATCTATCAAAGCAAAAACCCCTTCTGCCTGTGGCCTGGCACAGAGGTGGGGCTGGTGAAGGCAAGAACCTGCCCTTCCAGGTGTGGGGTGGTAGAATCCTGTTTTGATAACTGAATGGGTTTAGAAAGCACAAGGATTATATCCTTGAGAACAGATTAGTTCACATCTCACAGAATCACTTGCTTAACCAGGTCCTACCCTAGAGGCTGCAGTTCATGGCTTGCCCCGGAGTCTGCCTCCCCACATGCAGTTCGGCTCAGCCCTGATGCTGCTGTAGGAGACGCTTCACTAAGACATGCCAATACCAAGCCCAAGGGCACATGCAACCCTGGGTGGAAGTCACACCAGCGGCCTCCTCCCCTCTGGGGGTCATCAGGTTAGGTGTGAATTGCTCTCAGCGTAGGCACGTTAGTAAAGGAATCCAGAACTGCCCATGCTGGTTTAGTTCCCACACTCGACACACAACAGCCTCATACTTAACCATCTCTACGAACTCCTGGTCATGGGGGAAAGACACTACACCTGAAAAGAGGGAGGTGAGGACATGTAAACAAGAAACTCTTGCCTGCCTCACAGGGACCCTAACCCCTTGCTCCCAGCACCAACTTCAGCTGCAGAATACCCCAGACCAACTGCCCTTCCCACCTCTGAGCCCAGTCCCATTCCTAAACTCAGCAGTTAAGAGCTCATACAGCAAGTGGGCGTGGTGCTGCCATCTGTAATCCCAGCACTCTGGCAGGCACAAGCAGGTGGATCTCTGTGAGTTCGAGGACAGCCTGGTCTACAAAGTGAGTCCAGGACAGCTGAGGCTACACAGAGAAATCCTGTCTTGAAAAACAACAACAACAAAAGAGCTCATGTTGCTCCTGCAGAAGATCCAAGTGCTGATCCCCGCACCCACACTGGTAGCTGCTTGTAATCCCAGCGCTGGGGATTCTGGCACCTTCTGGCCTCCACACTCTGGTCACCTACACTCATAATCACATACCCCCACACACAGCTAAAGAGAAACCTTAAAAAAAATGACCATAATAAAAATGTCGTGGCTGTTATGAGGAAGCCCCAATGGGGAAGGAAGCGCCCAGAGAGAGATGCAAGAAAGGGGCAGGGCCTCTGCCTATCGACCACACATGAAACTCTTGCATGGCCAAAACCAAGAAGGACTCTCAGAGAAAAGGTATGGTACAGTGATGCGTGTGCCAGAGGAATGCCCAGGCTCACGCAGAGGAGGGGGAGAAGTCTCCCACGTTGATAAGTGGACTGAAGCTCTCCTTACTAGGCCCCCGAAGAGGATACCTGCAAACACATCTGGCCAGCTGCTGACCAGATCTTCATACCCACTAGGAAAACCCTATGTGCCCTCTGAGTGGCTGCATCACGTGGGGTGTACGACTCATCTCCCTGGAACCACACTTCTTTATCAATGAGGATGCCGTGGAGAGGTGCCTGGGGAACCCCGTGAAAGCTAGTGCAAAGGCAAACTGGCAGCTGCCATTAGTGGCTATTGGCGCAAGGTGCCAAACCTCTCAGGGCCCTCAACTACTCACTTACTGGCCAGGACTCACCAAGTCACTCCATGTAAGAGAGAAAAATGAGCGAAAGACTGAGCATTTGCTGTAAAGTGCTGCTGAGGAGACATGGCCACTTAGCCCCAAATTCCCAGAACAGCTGTGGAGCCAGGAGCATAGGAGCCTGTGGCTTCGAAGACTGAACTCCCCCTGCAGTCCAGGCTGCCTGAGCCAGATGCCTGCAGGTGCTATGTATGGCGCTGGAGATGGCTGAGCAGATATGGGATGAGGGCTGGAGGTATTTACCCTTCCACCTACTTTGTGCTGCACAGGAATTACAAGTAGACTTGGCTGCTTGTTAAAAGAGGCCATTTGCAATCTCAGTCAGTGCAGTCTGCCCAGGAGCTGTGCAGTTTGGAGACAGGTCCAAGAAATGTTTCTCCCAGGCACCCCCTTCTCCCACACAGTGTCGTCTCCAGATCACAAACAAGCATCCTTGTTTCTCTGTGCGGCTTTGGCTGTCCTGGAACTCTGGCCTTGAACTCAGAGATCTGCCTGCCTCGGCATCCCAAATGATGGGATTAAGTGCATGTGAAACCAATGCTGTTGCTTTAAATAGAACTCAAGGCACAAGTATATGGTAAATATTCTGATCTATCGAACGTAAATAGATCTGAAACAGAAAAAGCTCTGGGGAAAGGTAACTTGCCCAGAAAACCGGAGCCACTTAGCCACACAGAACGAATGTGCCAGAGATAGGAATGTGCCAGAGATAGGCGTATTCCAAGACCCAGCTAATATACAGGAACATACATAGGAGTTCAAACGTACGTGTCAAATGTACCAAGGAACAAACAGGAATGTTCCCATATTGAACAGTAATCTGGAACCAACCCTTGCCTGCACCAACAGAATAGACAGATGAAACACAGTGGAGTTCTACACAGCAGTAGCAATGGGTTACCTGTCCTTTCCCAAGGTCAGTGCCACCTCACAAACACAGCTCGTGAAAAAGAAAAGAGCACACCAGAGACAAAACAGAGAGGACCATGTTGTTCCTGAATGTATACACATGTAATTTATACACATTATAAAGAAAACAACAGAATAAAGGCACTTTCAGGGTGTTTTTCTGGGATAATGGGAGATAAAGGAAGTGACAAAGAAATCGCTTCCCATCTTATCATTGAACCTGCAGCTCACCAACTGGCTGGACAGGCTGGCCAGTAAGCCCCTGGGGACCTAACAGAGCTGGGATTCCAGGTGCGCTGGGGACCTGATCTCAGGGCCTCATGCTTGCACAAAGTTTTTAATGCACCTATCTCCCTCCCGCCCTGTTTGGTAATTTGGGTGTGGTAGTACACACCTGCAATCTCAGCACTTGCCGACAATAGGGTTTCCCATGAGTTCAAGGACAGCTTGTTCTAGATAGTGAGTTCCAGGCCAAACGGGGTTATATAAGACCTTGTTTCTAAATAAATTCAGGCTGTCGGATGGAAGTCTCTAAAACATTGATCTGATTCCCACCCAGAACAAACCTGACCCTGGACCTCAGACCATTTCTTCGGATCTTTGTCCCAATTTTGCCTCTTCTGATATATATCATAGAGTTGATCTGTGATAACAGTAACAACTATTATAAGGTGCTCCTCATTTTGAGGCTGGTCCCCAGAAGCCAAGTGACCTGTCCAGAGACCCAGTGGCTTCCATCAGCAGGGCTAGTCCAAAAGCAAGATGGGAAGGGAAACTAGTGAATGAATAAGCAAAATCTGTGACATACAAGGGAATAGTGAGCTATAAAAAGAAATGAAGCATGAAAAATCATGGACAAATCTGCATATTATACCATGTGAAAGAAGCCAGACCCAAAAGACTTCATTCTGTCCAACTGCATTATGAGAAAATATCCAGAGGACTTATATTTACAGAGACAGGAAATCGGACCCCATGTGGAAAGAAACCGCAGATGGGTAGGAGAGGTCTTTTGGAGGCTGGGAAACGCCCTAAAATTAGAAGTGACAAATTACTAATTTTGATGACTATATGGATTTAAAAAAAAAATCCCAGAACTATCTGAGAATACAATTCAGTGGCAGGGTATTTGCCTGGCCCTGAGTCCATTCTCTGGTACATTTAAAACCTTTCACTCTGCCAAGTGCCCCCTCCACAGAGCTGTTGCAGATCTGTGTGTGGAAGGAGGAAGGCAGTCCTGGGAAACCCCGGTGGAGGCAGTTCTCAGGTGTCTGTACTTCCCAGACAAGCTGTACAGCCTTCAGCCATCACATCCTTCCCATTCGTGGATGAAAACCCCCAGCTCTGTCCTGATGCCCAGCGGCAGGGGTGTGCGGGACACCTACGGAAGAGAAGTGCTCCTGATTCTGTGGGACCAGGCTCTGGAGATGCCAGGCCAAGTCTAGAGGCCAGCTTGGTTCACAGGAAGCCTCGAGGTCACCGCAAGCAGCCCTCCTCTAGTGCCCAGCCCTTGTCCCCAGCTTTAGGCAGTACTGGCCGTTAGCTCCACTGATTCAGAGGTCACCCAGGCAAAGAGCCCAGTTGTTCACGAGCTGCTAGGTGTCCTCACCCTCAATTGAGAAATGCTGCTGCTTGGGGCAATCTCAACCACTGTGCTCTTGCCTCAGTCTCTTGCCTCAGTAGGAGCCAGGCAAGGGCAGGAGTCAGCCAGCCTGAGGCAGCCTGAAAGGAGAAGCCAGCCCTTGAAAGCCCTTGTTTGCTCAAAAAAGCTGATTCTGCTTGAAGGGGCTAGCGCCCTGAGAGGGTCCTCTGCACATTTGATCTGAATGCTCCTGAATGCTCCTACCTGGGGACGGGGAGATAATCCCAACCACTTCAATAGCAGGGGTGGGACTCCAGGGCCTGCTCTCACTGAAACCTGAGCCTCACTCCTAACAGACCTGATTTGAAAGCCAGGGTTTGGATGCTATTTACACATTTTGGTAAACTGAAGAGGTAAACTGTGGAAGCCTGGAGGGTCAGGTAAATGGGAGTCATGCTTTCTGAAGGGACTGTGGTTTGTGAGGTCCTGCTTGCTTTCTGACTTCCTGTTTGGTTTTGTTTCTTCCTCTCATACATATTCCCACCATGAGCCTCACCCAAAAATGCTATTTGGGCTTCTTCCATTTAAAAACTGTAAGTTTAAACAACAACAAACCAAAAGCAAAACAAAACAAAACAAAAACCCAAACACAAAACAAAACAAGAACAAAAAAACCCAAAAAACACGAACAGCCTTTTCTTTGGGCTAGAAAGCAGACTCAGGGGTTAAAGGTAGTGGTCACTCTTGTCGGGGGGACCTAAGTGCAGGTCCTAGCACCCACATGATGGCTCACAACCATCTGTAACTCCAGTGCCCTCTTCTGAGGTTCACAGGCATTAGGCATACATGTACACATACACAGGCAAAACACTCACATACATAAAGAATTCTAAAAAAACAAAACAACAAACCAATCAAAATAGACAAAATAAAAAAAAAACTTTTCGGGGGGGGTAGGTAAGGGTCCCAAAGTGGTGGCACACACCTTTAATCCCAGCACTTGGGAAGCAGAAGCATCTCTGTGAGTTCGAGGCCAATCTGGTCTACAAAGTGAGTTCTAGGACAGCCCAGGGCTACACAGAGAAACCTGTTTTGGAAAACAAAACAATAACAAAAAGCTTTTCACTGTAGACTGTCTGCCTCATGTATCTTGTTATAGTAATGAAAAGAAAAAAAGACTAACCATCCTTTGTATGATCCCATTATTTAAAGATGAAGAAACTGAGGCTCCGAGAAAGGTAGGATCTGTTCACAGCAGAGATGGATTAGACCCGTCTCCTGTGCTCACAAGCCAGGTGTGGGTCCTACCCTCCCAAAACACAGACTAACCTCTCCCTTTAAACCAGGCCTGACTCTGGTGCATCCTAGATGGCACTTGAGTCCATGTGGCTAATACAATCCAGCCGTGCAAGGTGAGGGCTGAGAACTTTACAGCCAGCCTCAGCAACCTGGCCACTCTGACAAGGCCACTGACTTCAACGGCCTTCCTTTTGTTAAAGCTTGGGTGAGCTGGACCCTTGCTACAGTACAGCTGCCTCCTCCTGTGGAAGATGACCCCTCGGACAGCCTGCCCACTGTGGGTGCTGCCTCAATAGAAAGGCCCTGTGGGTGTTCTGTCCACCCAGAGGCCAGGGTGCCAAAAGGGCCGATGATGCAGTACAGAAAGGCTGTCCAGTCGGGACTTCTTGCCATCCTGAAACCAGCGACCTGAATCCTAACTGATAGGATGTCCAGCCTCAGTGGGTAGTCCGTGAAGGCTGGACCAAAGTTTCTCTACCAAATTGTCCCAGAAGATGGGACATATTGATTGGGTGATCAGTTCAGCTGTGTGCAACTGACTGGGTCAGTACCGCATCTGCCGTCACTTGATGGAACCCTCTCACTGCAGTGAGTCTGTCTCCAAATAGATACACAGGAGCCAAAACACACCCCCGTCTCAGGTCTTTCTGTACATGCATGCACCCACATTTCAAAACCACTCTTGTGACAGGGGTAGAGAAGCAATGTTACTTCCTTCTAAGAAACACGTTTCCTGTATCTGAAATAGAGCCTGGAACTCGAAAGCAAACACATTCACGGTCTTTGGTATACTCCCCTCTTCCATTTTGCACTTGGATCCATTCAGACTTCAGCGAATGTCTGAGGTTACAATGTAAATTCTAGTGTTTACACTGTAACCGTTCCATGCAACCTCTTCCCCTGCAGACCACGCTGCTTTGGCAGTAAGGCCCTTCACGGCTGGAAACGCTGATTAATTTCTCCCTAAGCCACACTTGACTTTGCCCTGCTCCTTCATCCTCCAGCCTCACGTTGCCCACGTGTTCAAGAGAGCTTTCTTATAGGCCAGCCCCACGCCAGGCAGCCCTGCTTATCTGGGCAAATCACTCCACACGCGGCATTTCAGTGTCTTCACGTGTTAACTGATTATCGGAACGCAAACCAAGGTTTCTGTGTCACCTCAGGAATACCCACTTAGCTGCTCCCAGATCCTGGTGAGGCCTGCACGCCCACCCAGCTTTGTAGATCCCTCAGCCGTCCTCAGGTACCAGTTAGTCAACTGCTCCGCCTCTCTGGCTACGCTTCACACTTGAAGGAAGTCGTAAGGGGCCAGCGGACAGCAAGCAATAAAGGATGTGAAGACCTACTCTGTGCTAAGCTAAGGAGAGGGCAGTGATGAAAGGAACTCAAGTCTTTACTTGGACGGGGAACACCCAAAACTGCAGGCAACGATCTAAACCCAAGAAAGATAACAGGTCCAAAGTATGCATGGGAAGTACAGTGGCAAAGGGCTCCGCGTCCAAACCCCGTGAGAACATCCTGTCTTAAAGGCATGAGGGGTAAGAAGTAACCCACGCTAAATAAAAGGCCAGATGAATGCACTCCTTTAATATGTCCGATATGGAACTGGCCAGAAGCCTGGTCTTTGTTCTAAGCTCGCAGCTTCTTTGGGTTCCTGAATCTTCCCTGCCGCAGGCCCAACAGAGACCTCAGAATTTCCTGAAACCAGTGTGTAAGCACCGTTCCCGCAGGACTTTCCTTTCCTCGTGGGCCTCGCCCCTTCGTTCCGCAGGGTTTGCCAGCCTCCTTCCCCCAGCCTCCTTCCAAGCGCCTGTCTCGGGTCTGGTCTAGCCTTCCCTGCCCGGGTTGTTGCGCCCAAGACACGTCTCCACCCCACCCTGGCTGGAGTCCTCAGCAGCGCCCCGAGATCCAACGCAGGACCCCAACCCACAGATACCAGGAATAAGTGTCGAGGAGAGCAGCGTGGAAGGGTGGGCCCCGGCAAAATGGTGGGCTCTACCCAGGTTCCCCGCTTAGAGCGCAAGGGCTGGAATCCCGCTCTCGCCGGAACCTCAGCCTCCCCATCTGCAAGCCAGTGGAGCCAACAGGCGGATGGACGGGGCTGGGCCCACACGTGCGCCAGGTGCTCCCGCCAGCAGCCATGGGGCGCGCAGCCGCGGAGCCAGCAGGCGCGCCCGGGTGCCGCGGAGCCGGGGAGCCCGGGCCGGCTGGAGGCGCTCGCGAGTCCGAGGCCCGCGCGGCCGGACTCGGCCGCCCGGGAGCAGCGGGAAGCGCCGCCATCTGACCGCGCCCCCGCCGCCGCCCTCGTGGCGACACGGTGCTGCGCGACACGGAGCCGGGGGGGTGGGGGCCGCGGGACCCGGCTCCCCGCCCCGCCAGAAGCGCGCGCTCACCCCGAGCCCGCCGCGGTGGTGGCCTGGATGGAGCTGATGCGCAGGCGATTGGCCGTGTCCTTCAGGGCTTGCAGCTTCTGCTGGTCCGGCTTGTGATAACCTTCCATGGCGCGGCCGGGCGGGGACGCAGAGGACCGGGACGCAGAGCTCAGGCGGCGACAGGCAGCGGCGGAGGCCGAGCGCTGCGGGCGGGCGCGTTAAGACTCCCCGGGACCCGCCCACGGAGGCGGGGTGGGGGCGGGGCGGGGCGCCGGATCACCCCAGGCCGACGAGTGGCCTCTGGCCCCGCCCCGCACTTAGTGGTTACTTGGAAGCTGCCGGGGCTGCGACATCCGTCTGATGGAATTAACCACCCACACTGAAGGTAGCAACAGAGTAACTTCGCCACTAACCCCAGATTCTAAGCGTGGCTCAGAGTTCTGCAGTTTTCTAAGGAAAAGGTTGATTGGCAAGGTCGAGTAAGGTCACAGGGCTGGTTCGTAGCGGGTCTGCCGCAAAAAAACTATCCCCAGACCCCAAAGGGCCTAGGGCTTTAGGAGCCTGCACTGCCAGTAATGATGGTACTGAGAGGTTATTAGGAGCAGGCTGGTCTCAGACTGCTAGAGCCTAACGACAACAGTGGATTCAGAGAGCTTGCCGGGTTTGCCTCTACGTCTGTAGGGCCAGGGGCACCTACTGCTCAGACCTGGTGGAGCTGGGAGGAACGAGGCCTCCCGGAGCGGAGGTAACAGAAACATTGCCATCACACTCTCATTGGATCTCGTTGTATCCAGGACAAACGTTCGGGTCAGTACTGATTCGGAGGAAGAGGCTGATTTTACAGAGAGGAGGTGAAGGCAAGCCTGTGAATGGGTGCTGGGCAGAGGCAGAGGCAGAGGCTCCACAGAGCTCAGCCTCAGAGTCATGAAACAATGGGCCCTGTGCTAGAGAGCACCCCTCCCCCGCCCTGTCTGGCCCGTTTCCCCGTCAGACTGTGGTGTGGTGTTATAGCTCCTGGCCACTGTTGGCCATGCCCAAAGAGGCTGTCTGCCAAGGACTGGACCTGGGACTGGAGTGATGTGGCCTCAGAATGCTCCACCATCAGAGCCTTGGCAAGTGCCACCTCTGTCATCAGGCTGCTCACCAGTTGGTCAAGGAGGCACACCTTGGAACCCTTTGGGCCTACCAACCCTATGGCCCCGAGGGCAGCGATTTTTAGCCCAGTTCTCCGTTTCTCCACCTGTCCAATGGCACTGATGCTAACAACTTTTCCTCCTCCTTTTTCTTTATAACAGTGGAAAATTATACTCTATTTGGTAATGAAAAAATAAGCTAGAAAGGCATATGTTTTTATTTCTGTATGTTCATTTCTTTACATCTGAGGTTTCTTTTTTTTTTTTAGATTATAATATAGTTACAACATTTCTCCCTTCCCTTTCCTCCCTCCAAGCCCTTCCATATATCCATCCTTGCTCTTTTTCAACCCTACACAAAGATCTACAGACAACTAAGGAATCCTGAAAGACTCCCAGGAAGACCAAACCGATTGGTTACCCAATACCAAATGGTCAACCTTGAAAACATACATACCAGTAACATTCTACAGACGGAGTAGGTTGTATTTAGGAATGTATATACATACATGCATGTGATAACAGTAATGAAAGAGACGCTAACTTCTATACACCCACTATGTGAAAAATGTCCCTAACTCCACTTGGCCATCAGGCTTCTAAGATCTTGTTTCATTCTAGGGTTCCACATTAATTGGGTGCAGAAGAATTTTAATTCAGAACATGACTGCTCTGGCAAGAGATCACATCCAAAGATCCTTTAGGTCTGTGTGATCCGGCTGGAATACAGACACACCTTTCATCCCAGGAGACAGAGCCAAGCAGATCTCCGAGTTCAAGGCCAGCCTGGTACAGAGCAAGTTTCAGGTAAAGAAAAGCTTAGGTCCTGGTGTGGTGGTACATGTCTTTAATCCCAGCACTCAGGAGACACAGGCATGCAGAACTCTGGGTTCTAGTCAGTTCTGTTCAGGCAGTTCAGTAGAGTCAGTGAGTTGGGAGCCAGTAAGTGGAGTTAAGTTTGTGGCAGTTCAGTTAATGGAATCTAGAAGAAGCAGTTTTTACTGGGAGAGTTTTAGAGGGAGTGGTTGAAGACAGAACAAGTTAGACACAGGTGAAGACTGAATGAGCCAGAGAATGAAAAAAAAAAGCCATCATGACTGTTTCGACCACCCAGTTCCTGGAATCTTGGTGTCCCTGCCAAACTTTAACACAAACCGTGGTCTCATGTAAACGTACCAATCAGCCCCCTGTAACCATGCCTCTCGCTTCTGTACCCCCGCTTCTGCTCTAAAACCCTATAAAAACCCCAGCTTCCCACCTAGGGGGTGCGCAAAGTCATCCGAATGACCTTGCTGCCCCGGGTACCCGTGTATCAAAATAAAAGCCTCTTGCTGTTTGCATCCGAATGGCCTTGTTGTTCCTTGGGAGGGGGTCTCTCAGACGGAAGATACCCTCTGGGGATCTTTCAAGAGGACCTGAGTTCAATTCCTAACACCCACATGGCAGTCCACAACTGTCCATAACTCCAGTTCCAGAGGATCCAGCAACCTCACACTGACATACATGTATGCCAAACATCAAATGTACATAAAATTTAAAAATAAATTATGAAAAAAGTTACTTTCACAACTGGGTTCAGTTCACCCTGGATTTCAGCCTAATTTCAGTGCCTTTAGTCTTCCCCGAGGCCAGCTTTAGAATCAGAATCTTGATTCTGGAACTGTTGCCTCCATCCTGTTTGTTGGGGTAGTTCTCCTGTCCACAGGTTTGTGTCATTATTCAGATTCTAAATCACATTTGACTTGGGAGAAAGACCTGGCTTCCAGCTCCCTTCTGGATCCTCTGTTCCCTTACACCACAGATTCTTTGAGCCTCCTGTTCATATTCCTTGTGGTTACCAGAGAAAATTCCAGTTGCTTCCCACCATTGTCCACCAGTGGCCTCCCTCCGCTACTGGAATAAAATTTAGCACATAAACCCTTTAGCCTCTCTCCCTTTTTCTTGTTCTTGTGGCCTCCACCCCATCCATTTCAGCATAGCCGTGTCTTGCCTTGCTTTAGAACATTAAGCTCCACTTGTTGTCAGGAGCGCTTGCTGCTTTGTCAGAGGACCCAAGCATGAGAATCTAGATGTAGCCCAGTGTGGTGTGTGTGACCGTGAAATCTGAGCAATGGGAAGGCAGAGACAGGTGGGTCCATGCTGCTCGCTGGCCAGCTAGTCCAGCTGGCCTACTTAGCAAGCTACAGGTTAATGACACTTTCTCAAAAAATACTTACATTATGGATAGGTGGATAGCACAGGAGACACCTGGGGTTCTCTGCCCCCCCCCCACGCACATACATGTCTGTGCACACGTGCTCCCAGAAGCACGTGCACGATGACACCGGACTCAGCTGTGCATGGTGGCGCACACGTTAACCCCAGCATGCGGAAAGCCGAGCCAGGAGGACGGAGAGTTCGAGGTCAGCCTGGGAGATTCTGTCTTAAAAACAAAAGCTGGCCAAACCCATCCCCACCTAAACGTTTGCTCCTGATGTAGCTGGAGGCGGTAAAGCCCTTCTCTTAGCATTGCTCATTGCTGGGGGGCTGAAGCACGGTTGCCTTTCCAGCTGCGTTTTCTTTCTCTCTTCCTTTCTTTCTCTGTCTCTCTCTCTTTCTTTGCAGACAGTGTCTCATTGTACATAGCCTTGACTGGTATATAACACACAGTGTAGATCAGGCTAGCCTCAAACCCACAGAGATTCACTTGCCTCTACCTCCCGAGTGCTGGGATTAAAGGCGTGTGCCACCGAATTATCTTATGTCGGTTCCAGAAGGACAGAGGATGAACGCTCCGGCTTCCGGGTCTCTTCTTACAACTGCAGAGGCCTCCTGTACACAGTAGGGGCTCAGTCAATGCCACTGACACGAAAGCATTACTGTGAACTGTCTGAGATAACACAGCCAGCAAGTGTCAGGGCGGCACCCAACAACCGGGGTCAGAAAGATGTCTCAGGAGGGAATCTGGCCGCTGTGGCTTGTGCCCTCCATTCTGACTTGTCCACCTTGAGACACAAAGGTGTTCTGTTGGAAGGTAGCAAGTGGCACAGATATCCCGCTGCCAGCATCAGGTGACAGCAAAGGTCACTGTTACCTGAGAGGAGAGCCGAACACAGAACTTCCAATGAAGGGCAGCCGCCCTTAGGGTGCAAGTGTCCCGCTCTAATGCCCCCTCAGCCTCCCCCTGGAACATCCATGGCCACCAGAATGTACCAGGAGGCTACTGGGGTGCCAAGAGGACAGCATGCACCCCGGTATTGCTATTGGGTGGTGATAGGGGACATCACTTGGATAGTGATGGTGGAGTGAGGCGTGCAGCCACTGCGCTCCAAGTCCGCCTCAGCAAGAAATGCGGCACTGCTCAGTCAGGCCCTGCAGGGCAGCTAGCATGGGAGAATGTTGCGTTTGGAGCAAGCTGGAGGAAGCCCAGCTTTGCACACTCTTTCACTCATTCTCTGATTCTGTCAAACAGTATCACAGGTCCTCACCTCCACTCCTGCCCTCCTAGTCTTTTACATACACTCTGGCAGGACACCCCACTGCAAATCATAGCCAGCTGCAAATCATCATCTCTAATGCTCACTGATACCCAGCTTCCTCTCCTTTTGGCCCCATATCTTGCTCTTCCTTCTACAGAGCTGGTGATGTCACCACAGCTTCTTCCTGAACTCTTGACAAGCCTCTGTGCCTTGACTGAAGCCCTGGGTAAAACTAGCCTTCCTGCTACCAGCCTGAACTGGAACCTCAGACACGGAGACTCAGGCTTTCTCAGCTAAGACCTGGCAGAGCTCATGTCCTTTGACCCAGAACTCTATGCCAAGAGGTGGTCCTGAGGGATACTTCCCCTGGACAGGCATCTGTAGTGGTAGCGGGTAGGGACTAGGGCCAAAGAAAACCAAAGTTGTCTCTTTTTAAAAACAGGTTCTTAGTATATAGCCCAGGCTGGCCTTGAAACCTCCTGAGTGCTAGGGTTATAGGTGTGTTCTACTAGGCCTGGCTCTAAACCTCTTGAGGAAAGGAGTCTTTCTAAAGCACGCTGACTAGGGAATAGAAACAGAAGGGCCCACAGGGAAGTGCTGTTCCTTAGTGGCCCCAGCAGATGCCACAGCTGACTTGCATCATGTTTACCCTCTGGCCTGTCTCTGTAAGGTTGGGCCTAGGACTTGCTTTGGTAACAAGACCCTCAGGCAATGATGTTGGGGTTCTGTGAGCTCTGGCAACCAGCCTGCTCAGATGTGGGGGGCTGGAGCTGGGCAACCCTGAGCTCAGTGCTTTGCTGCTTCCAGAGGGCTGGCACATACCTGTAATCTCAGTACTTCGGAAGTTGAGATAAAAGGGCTGAGCTTCTATGCCACAATGGGTTCAGGGGGAGTGGGGAGCTGAGCTGTCCATTGCACACTATTATCAGAACAAAAAGCAAGGGGCAGAAAAGCATGTATATGTCAAACCCAAAAAGTGGTGTATTCACCTTTTATCCCAGTACAGGCAGGTGGATCTCTGTGAGTTGGAAGCCAGCCTGGTCTACACAGTGAGTTCAGGACAGTCAGGGCTGTATAGTGAGATCATGTCTCAAAATACAGTACAGTAATTTTTAGGAGTATTTAAAGGGACGAGGGAGACTGGAGAGATAACTCAGTGATAAAGGTGCTTGCTGCTGAGCCTGACAGTCTGAGTCTGAGGCCTAGGACTCACATGGTGGGAGCAGAGAACTGTTTCTGCGGGTTGTTCTGACCTCTCCATCACACACATACACACACACACACACACACACACACACACACACACACACACTGTGTAGCTAGACCTTGTTACTTTGTGGGTTCTTCTTTTTCCCACTCTTTATCTGCACCCCTCCCCCGTTTCATCCCCATCACGCAATCCCCCTGAAGGAACAACAACCACCAAACCCACCTCACAGGGCCTTAGCATTCATATACCCTCTGAAAAGTTCCCAGAATTCCAAATGTCACACCATCGCAGAAGTTGTCTGCACGAGGCAAATGATAGCCAGCCGCTGTGGACAGTCCAAAGTATCCCCATATCCCCAGGGGATTAAGACAAAAACACATCCTTATAATATTTCTGTGTTTTTAAAGAAACCAAAATTCTAGAATTCTCACTACAAAAATGTAGTAAAAAAAAAATTGAAACACACACACACCCCATGCTCACAGCCATTCACGTGAGAGAGAGAGACTTACAGTTTCTTCTTTACCCATTACTTCCCCCCCGCCCTTTTTCAGGGATTTGGTGGCAATGACCACGACTGGCTTTTATAATCGGAGGAAAGCAAAAGACAGCTCCATCTTGAAAAACCTCCTGCTGAGGTTGGGGCCTTCGGAAGCTTGCACTCTCCTTTCCTCGTGATTATGTAAAGCCGTGTCTGTGTTTCATAAGCCAGGCTGCTGCCTAGGATGTTTGGGGTTGAGAGCAGAGCCCCAGGCTGTGGACGTGTCCCTGCCCCGTCCGCATGCAGCTCAGGATAAAGATACCCTGATGTGCTCCGACACATCTGCCGCTCGCCATCCACCGTCTACTGAGTGGGCACCGATGAGGCGTGAACGGCCTCTAGCAGCTGCGTTCCTGAGTGACAGCGCTGGCATTGCTCTGGCGGCCCTGGGCCTGTACGCACTCCTGGGGCATGCCTCAGCTGGGTGCTGTGAGCCCCAAGCCAGCACAGGCCTTGTACTGAAGCCAATCTCCGTGGCGATGGCCTTGGGACATTTCCTTTGACTCACAGCCAGGGCTCCTGGCCAGCAGGGCCCTGCTATGAGTATTTATGGGGTGAGTGCCTAGCGCTGCCCCCCAAAGAGAGCTCCTGACTGAGGCTTGTAGACTGATTAATGAACCCACCCGCCTCCCCAATACCAGGGTTTCCTTCTAGAGGCAGTTTTTGGATCTCTCTTTGTTCATTTTTATTTTATGTGTATGATTGCTTTGCCTGTGTACGTACGCAGGTCCACCGTGTGTGCCTAGAGTCTGAGGAGACCAGAAGAAACTGGGTCCCCTGGAACTGGAGTTGCAGATGGATGTAAGCTACCCCTTAGGTGCTGAGAACTGAACTTGGGGACTGCAAGAGCATCAGGTGCTTTTAATCAGTGAGCATCTCTTCAGCTCTGGAAACACCTCTTTTGATCAGGTGCCTGGGAAGGAGACCATCTCTAATTTTTCTTGGATGGAATTATGTACAAAAAGAAGTTTCAAATTTCTGATTATAAAAGTAAGATACACTTATTGTAAAAACCTGAAAAATGAACCAGGCCTGTAATTCCAGATATCTGAGGCCCTCTTGGTCTACATATTGAGTTCAAGTCCAGCCTGGGCAACTTAGTAAGACCCTGTCTCACAAGAAAAAAAAAATATTGTATTATATAATATTATAATATATATTATATGTAATATAATTATATTATATAATGATAATTATTATTACTAGTTGTTGTATTTAAGATAGGGTCTCTCACCAAGCATGGTAGTGCATGCCTGTAATACCAGCATTCTGGATCTCTGTGAGTTCAAGGCCAGCCTGGTCTACAAAGTGAGTCCAGCCAAGGCTACACAGAGAAACCCTGTCTCAAAACACCAAAAAAAAAAAAAAAAAAAGACAATGTCTCATGTAACTTGAACTCATGTAGCTGAAGATGACCTTGAACATATCACCATCCTGCCTTCAGCTCTTAAGTGCTGCATTTAAGATGTGTAACAGCAAAATAATAATAATAAACAAATCCTTAAGGGAGAAGAGCCAAGTATGGTTAGTCCACACACTTGGATGACGAGGCAAGATGATTATAGAAAGTTCAAGGCCAGCGTGTGCTTTGTAGTGAATTCAGCCTGTGTTACATAGTGAGATTCTGTCACAAAGAAATAAAAAAAAGTTCAAGGACATTCTGACCTAAAAAAAGATTTCAAAGGCTGTATTTGTAGCTCAGTGACAGAGTGCTTACTTAGCCGTGGGTTCAATCCCAGCACATTGCAGAACACAAAACCACACATACTCAGGACATATAGAAAACTCATAAGTAAATGAAAATCATGGACAATTTCACACAAAGAGGACCACTTGTTAACCTGTCCATTTGACGGATATTGATTTGAAGGTTGAGCTAGGAATTGCTGCAGAGTAGGGATGGGTTATCTAAGCACCTCAGATGGCGATGCAAGGCTGAAAATGAATAGTCATTGTTCAGTGTGTGTTTGCTGTTACGGTTCTTTAAAAAAATGATCAAGATCATTAGAACATATTATTTCTTTTCTGTTTCCCCCTAGCATTTAAAAATTCTTCAAAGATCATAACATTTTTAATTAATTTAATTAACTTGGTGTGTGTAGGAGGTGGGAGGAGGGCATGCCTCAGTGGAGGTCAAAGATCAGCTTTCAGGAGTCATTGGGCCATGTGAACCTGGGGATCAAACTCAGGGGGTCAGGTTTGGTGACAAGCACTTTACCAGCTAAGCCTTCTATGTCACTAGCCACAAAGATATTATTCTAAGTGGGTGTGTGTTTTCCAATCACCAGGCTGTGCCCACATCATCCATGTTTGGACCATTTTCCTCTTTTCACCATGATGGGTACCTCTTTGTTCTGATGGCATGCCTTATGAGCCAGAGCCCTATACAAGAGGCTACTGGGTCAGAGGGTGGCGGTTCTTCTAGAGCTCTGGATGTATTTGGCAAAGAGCTCTCCAGAAAAGCTGGTTTTGCTGGCTCAGTCACCTTTGCCTCCAACTGTGAGGTCCCATCCTGGCTGAGACGGAATCTCAGAGAGCGGGACCGAAAGCCTGCTCAGTGTTGGATGGCTGTTTGATCACTGGGTCTCAGGGTCTTTGCATCTGTAGAATGGGTATTCCTCACAACACTCATTGTAACAAACGCTGGGATCCTCTTTTTTTGACAGACCCTCTGTGCTGAGCCAGAGCCTTGGGGGCTCAGTTTCCATCTGAGAGAAGCAAATACCACTGGGCCATGGCGTCTGAAATCTGCTAGCATGTTCAGACAATGCTCTTTTCAAGCAATGGGATGTAGGTTCAGGAAAGTTACTGGAGCCACATCCTCTTTAGGTTTCTATTGCTATGACCAAAGGCAACTTGGGAAGAAAAGGGTTTATTTGGCTTATACATGCTGATCACAGTCAATCACGGAGGGAAGCCAAAGCATGAACTCAAAGCAGGAATCTAGAAGCAGGAACTTAACAGAGGTCATGGAGGAACACTGCTCACTGGCTTGCTCAGTTGCTTTCTTATACTAGCCAGGATGACCTGCTCAGGAATGATACTGCCCACAGTGGACTGGGCCCTCATACACCAGTCATCAAAACAATAACAAAATTACAATAGCAAAATAATAATGCTAATAATAAGCATCATTATTACTACCCTACAGATACATTTATAGGACAGTTAGTGGAGGTATTTTCTAAATTAAGGTTCCCTTTTCCCCAGTGACTCTAGTTTGTGTCCAGTTGACAAAGTTAACTAGCACAATTTGTGTGGCCAGTAAGCAAAGGGATGTGGAGCGAGAGAGGAGAACTGGAGGAGCTTTGCACAGTTGCTTCTCTAGGACATCTGCAGGCTGGACGCTGTGCAGCGTGCAGCCAGCACTCTAGGACATCTGCAGGCTCTGGACGCTGTGCAGCGTGCAGCCAGCCTAGAGAGGGGAAGGCAGGGGCACGGAAAGGCGAGCTGGACAGAGGAGAGAGTTGCTGCCGGTCCTTAACTCAGCTGGGGGCCTCTGCCTCTGCCTCTGCCTCTGCCTCTGCCTCTGCCTCTGCCTCTGCCTCTGCCTCGCTGAAAACCTGTTTCAAAAAAAAAAAAAAATATATATATCCAGGCGTGGTGGTACACGCCTATAATCCCAGCCCTTGGGGAGGCAGAGGCAGGCAGATATCTGTGAGTTCTAGACCAGCCTGGTCTACGAAGAGAGTCCAAGACAATTGAGGTTATACAAAGAGAAACTCTGTCTCGAAAAACAAACAAACAAACAAACAAACAAACAAACAAACACAGATTTTCATGCAGCCCAGGCTGGCCTTGAGGTTACTAGGTAGTTTAGGGTGTACAATTCAGTGATTTAAAGTATACTAAATTCAGGGGGAAGAATCCAAGCGAAGTGTTTTCTGGCCACCATGATGTATGGGTGATTTCTCCCACCAGCAACGCAGCATGTCCCACCAGCTGGGCTCTTTGAATTCAGTCTGTTCTAACTCTTTATCCAGAGGGAGTGTCTGATCTCACAGGCTCAGTCCCAGGCCACTCCATTCACAAGTCTGGATTTCCAGAACTTCTGACCAGCCACTAACCGTTTCTGGGGATGGATTAATTTACTAGGATGGCTCACAAACTCAAGGAAACACTCTCCTTACGTTTGCCCTTTTGTTATAAAGAATTCTGATAGACACCAGATGGGGGAATGGTTAAGGCAAGGTCAGGAGTTGGGATGCAAAGGTCCCATACCCTCTCTAGGGTCACTTTCAGCATCCATGTGTTCAGCAACCCGGAAATTCATCAAATCTTGTTCAAGGGTATTTATTTAGAATTTTGTTCACGTTTCTTTTTCTTTTCTTTCTTTTTTTTTTTTAAATAGGGCTTGCTGCCAGAGACACAGATTTTATTCTTTTATATATTTTATTTTATGTATATGAGTACACTATATGCATGTACACCTGCTTGCCAGTAGAGGGCATCAGATCCCGGTATAGATGGTTGTGAGCCATCATGTGGTTGCTGGGACTTGACCTCAGGACCTTTGGAAGAACAGACAGTGCTCTTCACCGCTGAGCCATCTCTCCAGCCCCACGTTTCTTTTTTTAATGATTTTATTATTTTCTTCTTTCTTTCCTTCCTTCTTTCTCTGGTTCCTTTTCTCTCTTTGTTTCTTTCTTTTTGAGACTGGGTTTTTCTGTATAGCCCTGACTATCCTCAGTCTGTAGACCAGGCTAGCTTACTCACAGATCTGTCTGCCTCTGCCTCCTACGTGCTGGGCCGCTACCATCTGGCTTTTGCATGCTTCGGTGCACGTGTGTCTGTACACGGAGGCCAATGTGGCCGTCAGGAAACTTTGTGGATTTGATCCCACTTTCCGTGTGGGCTCGGGGGATGGCGCTCAGATGGCCGGTGACAAGTGCCTTTACCCTCAGAACCATCGCACCAGTCCCTGCTTAATTTTGTTTGAGACAGGGTTGCAGGCAGCCCAGGCCGACTTCAAGGTCTCTCTGTGGTAAAGGATGACCTTGACTTTCCGATTTCTTGCCTCTACCTCCAGAACACACCATCATGCCTGGTTTATGTGGTGCTGGGGCTCAGAACCAGGGCTTTCATGCTAACTGAGCTACATACTCAGCTCTCCAGAGTACTCAGCCAAAGCCAGCATGGCGGTTTGAGGCCAGCCTGGTCTACATAAAGAGTTCTAGGATATCCAGGGTTAACTAGAGAGACATTATCTCAAAAAATAAAAGAAGTATTCACAAATATGTTTTTGAGTACAAGGCCAGGCTGGTCCTTACAGCTTGTCCTAGGTCAGCTGAAGCTAGAGAGACTCTGCTTTGTTTGTTCTGCTTTTTAAAGCGCATTACTTATTTTTGTGCTGCCGGCATAGGTCCCTCGGACCTCGTGAATGGTGGCAAGTATTCTGTCACTGAACTATATCACCTCAGCGCCTAGGAGATGTGGTCGAGCTCAGTGTCAACCCTCCTCTTCACTTCCAAGAGGCGAGGTGGGTAAAGATGAAAGTTCTAACCTTTAATCTTGTACTCATCTGTCTTCTCCAAACCAGAAGATGTCTGGGGCTCCACCTTACGTCACCTTACTAGAGTAAACTCAGCTGCTATCAAAGAGAGATGGGGTCATTATTTTTTAAATCAAAATAAACATATGTATGTGTGTGTGTGGAGAGAGAGAGAGAGAGAGAGAGAGAGAGAGAGAGACCTGGCTCTTTGCTTCCAGTGTGTGGGTTTCAAGATGGCATTCAGGAGCTCAGGTTTTCATGACAAGTGTCTCTACCTACACCACCATTGTGCTGGACCCAAAGGAAGACTTTAAGAATAGTGCTCCTCCCTTCCCCAGCACTGTACAAAAATCAAACAACACAGAGATTAGCAGGGCCTCTATGCAAGGATGACATGGAATTTTGCAAAACAGTCTGTATTTAAAAAAAAAACAATAATAACGATAGCCATTTCCATTTATCAGCAAATTCCAGTGGTTTTGTTATTACTGTTTTGGTTTTTTTTTTGTTGTTGTTGTTTTGTTTTAGTTTTTCTAAGACAGGGTTTCTCTATGTAGCCCTGGCTGTCTGGAACTCACTAGGTAAAACAGATCCATCTGCCTCAGCCTCCATGCGTTGGGACTAAAGATGTGTACCACTACTGCCTGACTTATTGTTATTTGTTTGGGTTTTTTGTTATTTATTTATTTATTGAAAAATAGTTTCTCTGTGTAGCCTTGGCTGTTCTGGAACTCAGTCTGAAGACCAGTTCAGGCTGGCCTTGAACTCAGAGATTTGCCTGCCTTTGCCTCCAAAGTGCTGGGATTAAAGGCGTGTTGCTGCCCCCCCCCCCCAGTTCTTTAATTTTAAAAGTTGTTAAAGTGGGCATGTGTATGCTGTGGTCCACGTATCGAGGTCAGAAGATAACTTCTGGGAGCCACTTCTCTCGTTCCACCTTGTGGCTCCCACAGATCAGCTCAGGGTGTGAGGCTTGGTAGTGATTGCTTCTACTCGCTGGCCCTCCAGGAGTGTCACTGTAAAGAACAGAACTGGGAACCAACACCAGCTAGATTTCACACCCGCAGGGATGTTCATGGAGCTGCGGCAGCATCATCACTTTCTTAAGATCCTTTCATACTTGCCCCCGCCCCTCAAAGAGTCCTGGACCCATTAGCAGCCATTCTCTCCCTTTTCTTCTGTCCACCTCCGAGGTCATCATCTCTTTTCATCTCTGTGTAGTTACCTATTCTGAACATTTTATGCGAGGAATACACACACCATGTGGGGTTTATGTCTGGGCTCTTTCACTCAGAATGATGTCATCAAGGTCTATCCCTGTCACAGCCTGTGTTAGTATTTTCTTCCCCTTCACAGATGTGTAACATTCTCCAGTGTGGACAGGCCACGTTTTGTTTATCCAGCCACCAGCTGAGGGCCACTAGTGCTGGCCCATTGCTGTGAGCACTGATTTGAATGGTGAAAAGAAAATGTTTGCATGGGCGTGTACACCCAGGAGTGAAATTACTAAGTCACGTGGCCATTGTACTTTCTTTTTTCAGACTCAAACTGGTCTTGCCTTCACCCTTCCAGGGCTGAGGCTACGGGGATGCAGCCCGTCACCCCAAACCAGGCTGCCATTATAACTTTTAATCATTTGAAAAACTGCCTGACTGTTTTCCAAAGTGGCTGTCATTTTATAATTTCAATGAGATATGAGGGTCTCACTTCTTTTTATCTCCTTTCCTTTCTTTTCTTGCCCTATGCCTTCATGCCGGGGTTCAAACCCTGAGCTTTGTGCATGCTGGGTAAGCATTCTACCTCTGAGCTGCAAGTCCAGCCGTTAAGCTTTGCAGGTCCTTTTAGGCCTGTATCACCCCTTGCTACAGCATCTTCTTTGTTTTAAACAGTTTGTACAGAGGGATCTCAGGGAGGTTCTGACATTTTTTGCTCTTTGTTGTGGTACTAGGACCAGGGCTTTGAGAATTCTAGGCAAGAGTTCTACCACTGAGCTATAATCATATTAGTTATTGCTTAAAAAGTTTTATTGGAACTAGAGAGAAGAGCTTGCCCTCAAGCCTGGCTTCAAGCTCCAGGATTCACAAAGTAGAGGGTGAGAATGAGTCCTGCAGGTGCTCTTGACTTTTACATGTGTGCTGTAGCGTGTCCATGCATGCATGAGATAAATGAACTCGGGATTTTTAAAGTCACACGTGTTTACAATTATGAGCATGCAAATACTCATAGGTGGCTGTACATGCATGTGTGTGTATGTGTGCACATTTGTGTATGTTCTTGTGTGTGCATTTGTGAGTGTGTGTGTGTGTGTGTGGTCAGTTTAAAGAGCTAATTTAGCTAGTCTACAGTTCCCAGTTATTCAATGAAACACTAACTGAGGTGTGGCTGTGCTGGCCTTTTGTAGATGTGATCACAGCCCAGATGAGCCGGTGGGTGTCTCTGACCTACTCGGTGAGAGGATATCCTTTCTGCCCCTGAATTACTCTTGGTACAGAGGAAGATCGATCATCTGCTTCCCATTGGATAAACTTTTGCAGGGCTTTTGTTCACTGCGTGTTTGCACGCGCACACACACACACACACACACACACACTGGCTGCAGCTAGCTCTGCTCTGCAGGGAGAGGGGGCCGCTACAGACAAGACCTTGCATGTTTAGACTGTGTGACTGACCCTTGAGTCATCCCAGCCCAGCATTTCTGTGCTTGCTTTCCTTGAACGTACAGAAAAAATGCCAAGTCATTCTAACTTGTAATTTCAGAAGACATTTCCTGCACGACATTGCCCAAGGCATGGTATCTTCCTGGGTGGAGGCAAGGCGGGCCCCTGTGGACTCTGGTTAGGGGGCCATGCTCTACGAGGCTGGGCTGGGTATGAGTGGTGCTACTCAGGGAGCTTTTAGGGAGGCTGGGCCCTGCCTCGGAGTCAGCTGGGCAGAGAAGGGAGAGATCTCCATCCTTGTCTCATTTCTGATAGCTCCTAGATTACCTTTTGCAGGACGCAGTGATGGAAGTATTTGCAATGTTCACATGGATATAAAAATGAGTTTTGTTGGGGCCTAGAGAGATGGCTCAGTGGTTAAGAGTGCTTGTTGCTCTTGCAGAGGACCTGGGTTCAGCTACCAACACTGGAATAGTAGCTCACAACCATCCCCAACCCCAGTTCCAGGGAATCTGATACTGTCTTCTGACTTCTGGGGACATTAGACACATATGTAGTATACAGATGTATGTGCAGGTAAAAAACTCATACACACAAAATAAAATAAATTAAAAATGTATTTTAAAAATGAATTTGGTTTTGTTTTGTGGGTGGATAGTCTCCAGGGCTGGTTGTTGAATGGCTGACAGTGGATGGCTAATGGTTATTTAGGGTAGTGCCAAAAAGCTTGGGAAAGAGTCAGGTAAGAAGGCTTAACTACTCCGACCCATAACCACCCCCGGGACACTTGGAAGCCATTGACAGTATCTTATTCATAACACCGGGGCAGAGACAGTGAGGGGATACATCAGACACCAGGCTCAGGTTCCTTAGCATGCCCCTTCTCAGAATCCTAACCCCAACTCTAGACCTGCCAATGATGTGTAGCCAGGCCCTGATCTGGTGGCTAGGACCAAGTACAAGCCTTTTCCCGGTGCCACTCCCGGTACAACGGAAGAGTGCTGTTGTGCTGGTCACCCAGGCCAGGGGCCTGCCATTACTGTCCCTTTGGTTTTTGGTTCATGAACTCACTCTGCATGCCATATGCCCCAGCAGCAGGAGGAGCCTGCTTGGGTTCTGAACTCTGAGGAGGTCTGCAGAGGGCAAGTTTCAGGCAGCACAGTGAGAGGTATGGAGCACTGGCTGCTCTTGCAGACCACCTGGGTTCGGTTCCCAGCACCCACATGGGGGCTCACAGCTACCTGTAGCTCCAGTTCTAGGGGGTCTGACACTCTCTGTTGGCCTCCATGGACTCCTGTGTGACATGGAACACAGACAGGCAGGCACACAGAAATATACGTAAGTAAAAGTAAAATTAAAAGGAATCCCTGTTGAGATTGCAGTTGAGAGCAAGCTCCCAGGAGGCGGTAACCATGGTCAGCAAGTTTTGTTTTTTTTTAAATTTTAATTAATTTATGTGTGTGTGTGTGTGTGTGTGTGTGTGTGTGTGTGTGTGTGTATGTGAAGCCCACACTGGCCTCAAGTTCACAATCCTCAGCCAGGCATGGTGGCACACGTCTGTAATCCCAGTACTCAGGGAGGCAGAGACAGTTGGATTTTTGAGTTCGAGACCAGCCTGGTCTACAAAGTCGAGGACAGCCAAGGCTATATAGAGAAAGCCTGTCTTAAAATCCCCACCCCCACCCCCCCAAAAAAAATTCACAATCTCCCTGCTTCAGTCTCCAAAATGTTGGGATTTCATTATACCCAGTACTTGGCTAGTTCTGAAATAACAGCAACAAAAATAATTCCTGCAACAAACTATGTCCACCTGTCATGAGTGAGGAGACGGCACTAAATTCATTTCAAACATGGCCGTGGCTGTGTGGGGCAGAGGGCTGCATCAGCACCAACCTCCTGCCTGGGTCTCAGTTTCTCTTTTAGCCCATGTGTCAGCAGGATGTTCTTTTTGGTTTAGGGCTGAGAATGCCCATGATAGACACTCCTTTATGAGGAGTAAGTGGAGGTAATCATGACAAGAGAAAAAAATGGGAGCTGCTCTAAAGTTAGCTGCAGGGTGCAGAATGGGAGAAAGGTGCTCAGATCCTACCCAAGCAAGCTCACTCAGGGGCTGGAGAGATGGCTCAGTGGTTAAAAACACTACCTGCTCTTCCAGAGGTCCAGAGTTCAATTCCCAGCACCCACATGGCAACTTACAACTGTCTAAAACTGTATGGGACCCAATTCCCTCTTCTGGTGTACAGCTATACATGCAAACAAAGCACTCACTCAAATACATAAAATAAATAATTCTTTTTAAAAAATAGGGACTTAGTTGAGCATGTGGTGGCACTCAAGCAGAGGCAGGCAGATTTTGGTGGGTTCCAGGCCAGCCAGGCTACACAGTGAGACCCTGTCTCAGAAAATCAAAACAAATATACAAAGAAGAATAGGGTATCATTGTGTAGCCCAGGTGGCCCTGTAATTCACTGTGTAGTCCAGGCTAGCTGCAAACTTGCAATCCCCCTGCCTCAGCTTCTGTAGGTCAGGGGTGACAGGCCTGAAACGCCATGCTCATTTAGGAGTTTATATTAGTTTACAGTTTTGGGCTAAATAAACAAAGAAAAAAAAAAGAAAAAATACTGCCCATATTTCTTTGCTGTATGTTGAAGTGTAGCCTTGAGAGCCACAGTTGGCTGCTGGGACTGCTCAGGGGGCCAGGTGTGTGCTGCGTAAGCTGACGACTTGAGTCAGAGAGCCCCAGGACTCATCTAAAGGAGGAGAACCAAATACACAAAATTGTTCTCTGACCTTCACATGCATGCCATGGCATGAGCACACACACACACACACACACACACACACACACACACACACACACGGTAAAAAGGTGATGCTCTTCTCTGCTTTGGAAACCAACCAAGGAGCAGCAAGCAGTGCTCCTACAGTCCATTCTATGCCAAAACTGTGACCATCTAATGGAGTCAGTGTAGGTTAAGTGTAAGAGATTTATTTGTTGCTCTGTAAAAGAATCCTTTCTTTGCCTGTCTAATTGTCATCTGGATGGCTTACTGCCTCTATCTGCTAATTTAGGCCCAGCCCTGGAGGCTTCTAATCTCTTTAGAATTTAATCTAGGCCTAGAATGTTTTCAGCCTCTAAGACTTAGTGCTGAATAAACTATCCCTTTGTTTTTTCTGAGCTCTGGCTGGTTGGTTCAGCCCAGCTGTTCTGGTTCAAAGTCCTCTCCAAGCTGACTGATTCAGACTGGCTTCTCTCTCAGCCTCTGTCTGGCCTAAAACTCACTCCATTAATCTATCTGTTCTAAACTTCTGGCTCCTTCTCTTTCTCTGGCTCATTCTGTCTTTATCTGTGTCTAGCTTGCCTCTGTGCAGCCACCTGCCTCTGTACAGCTGTCTGGGTAAAACTGCTCTCTTTCCCTCCCCATCTGTTTTTCTGTGTTGTTCCCTTTAAAGTCACCTCTCTTTCCTCCCTGTTCATAGGATTTGCTGGGCAGATCCTATTCTGTCAAGTCTTTCTCTGATTTGTCATTTTGCCTGCCACTCAATTAGACATCACTCAAACATTGCTGCTTCCTTCTACATTGTTTGGTATTAAAGGTGTGGACTAAGAGCATGTCCATACTCCAGCCATAGGGATTAAATGTGTATTAAGCTCATGTTTGTATTACAGCCAGAGTAGCCATGTTGCTGGATTAAAATCCCCCTACATGCCTCCTTCCAATTTTCATTTAAAATACCCTGGCCTCTTGGATCTAGTGGTCAGTTTCTATTTTTTTCTTTTTCTTTGGGATAGAGACTTATGTAGCTCAGGCTGATCTTGAACTCTCTATACAACTGAGGATAACCTTGAACTTCTGATCCTCTTATCTGTCTGGTTTATGTAATGCTGAGATGTAGAGTAATTTTAATTCAGAACATGGCTGTTATGGCAAGAGATCATATCCAACTAGCTTCTAGGTCTGTGTGATCAGGGTGGAATACAAACACCTTTAATCCAGGAGATGGAGGCAAACAGATCCAAGTTCAAGGTCAGCCGTGTATAGAGCAAGCTGCAAGTAAAGAAAAGCTTAGGTCCAGACATGGTGGTACAAGCCTTTAATCTCCAACAATGAAGGTAAAGTTAATTTGTAGAAGGAAGCATCCATGTTTGAAAGTGATGTCTGATTGAGTGGCACACAAAGGGATGAATGTGAAAAAGATTTGACAGAATAGGTTATGTCCAACTGTCACGAGGAGAGGAAAGGGAAGCTGCTTAAGGGAGCAGACCAGAGAATGGGGGAGAGGAGGCAGTTTTACAGGACAGTAAAAGAGAGACAGGTGGTAGAGAGAGAACAAACTAGACACAGGTAAGAACAGAATGAGCTAGAGAATGAGAAGGAGCCAGAAGATTAGAATAGATTGCTACAGTTAGTTTGAGGTCAAGCAGAAGCTGAGAGAAGCCAGTTTGAATCAGTCAGCTTGGAGAGGAGTTTGAACCGGAAACAGCTGAGCTGAACCAGCCAGCCAGAGCTCAGTAAAAACAGGAAAGGGTGAGCTTATTTAGCGTTAAGTCTCAGAGGCTGAAAACATTCTAGGCCTAGATTAGATTGTATGGAGGCTAGAAGCTTCAAGGCTAGGCCTAGGTTAGCAGACAGAGGCAGAAAGCTTTGGAGACAATTAAATCAGATGAATAATAGTTATTTTTCACTGAGGTTGAGTCCAGGGCTTCCTGCATGCTAGGCAAACCCTCTATCAATGGACACACCCTCCGCACTCTGGCAGACAGTTCTGCAATTATTATGTGGACACAGTTCTGTGACTCAAGTCACTTGTCCTAGGACCTGTCATTTCATTCTTGGCTAGCTCAGTATGCCCCTTTAGCTCAGCCATCTCTTCATCTCTAAATGACAGGCAGGGAAGCAATGCTTTAAACCTGTCCATTTGACTCGTTGGGAAGTGGTGCTGTTGTCATTAAAAAATACAATTCTAGAGACCTAGAGGGCCTCTCCCCGTCTTGCTTCCAAAGGAAGAGTGGAGCTCCTGTTGTGGCCTAGCTGGGTCTCTCATCTGTGAGATGAGCTATCAAGGGAAGCTCACTCTGTCAGCACACAGTGCCTTACATCTGTATTCATGACACTCCTCCACAAGCGTGAGGTGCTAACACAGGTCTGCTCCTTCGTGGAGTGTGACAGGCTAATGTGGAGGTTTGGGCAAAGGTCAGACACAGCACGGCCGCCATTCCAGTCTTTCTGATGAAGAGACTTGGAAGTTCCTTCTGTGCACATGGCCCTCTCTTCTCGCACCTGCTCGCCCGCTGAGCCACCGCCTTCAAGACAGAGCCTGGAAAAGGACGGGTGACCAGAGGTGCTGAGTTCCCAGCAGTCACAGCACGCTGCCCGGCATTACGGACTCCAAAGTCCTCCAGGAGAATTAATGAATAATGTCATCGTGGGCTTTTCATTCTGCCTTTGAGTAGGAACCCAGGTTAATTTCGGTGATTAGAGGCCAAGAGTCTGGCTTGGGGCTGTGGTGGGGTGGGACTCATTGCTAAAACTCCTTCCCTGAGAGAACTTAAAGCAATGTCGACCCCTCCTCTCAAGGCCCCAACGACAAACTGAGGCGTGATTCCACAAAGTTCACTCTGGGGAACCAGTGAGTTGACTGGACTTCCTCAGAGCGTAGGAGTTACTTACGGGGCTGCAGGGCGCTCCTCTCCCAATGGGCTGCACCTGAGATTACTCACGCGGGATTCGGACTTCCTGGTAGCAACATACATGGAGCCCTGACCAAGGGTCTCTCCCCCACCCCCTGTATGCTCGCTCCACCTCTTTCCGCCAAGCAGTGCGCGGCCATGACAGGCGACAGAGAGCAGCCGATACTCTTCGCCCATGCCAGGTGGAGTGACGTAAAAAGTTAACTAGCCCAAACAGTTTGAACGTTTGCAAGGTGGGGTACAGTGAACCCCTCAATCTGGTGCTTGCTTGGCCTTGAAGTGTTGTGCCCCAGAGAGACATATGCTGAGTGGTGAGCATTTCAGGGAGGGAAATTGCTACAGTGAAGACCACGGGACCTACGGAAAAGTTTTGTGCAACTGCTCAGACAATGGAAGTTAATATAAAGCATTTTATCATTACTTTAAATAACCTTATTACTAAATTAAAAAATAAGCCCAGCACGGTGGTGCACGTCTGTAATCCCAGCACTCTGGGAGGCAGAGTCAGGGGAATCTCTAAGTTCGAGACCAGCCTGGTCCACAAAGTGAGCACCACAACAGCCAAGTCTACACAGAGAAATGCTGTCTTGAAAAAAAAAAAAAAAACAAAAAACAACAACAAAATTAAAATAAACTGTATGTGGTGCTGTAGGTTTTATTCTCTAGGAAGTCCAGGTTGGAATACTAAATGGGAATTTAGTATTTTTTTAATAAAGGGAGATGAAGAGCTGGGTGCAATGGTGCTTGTGTTAATCTCAGCATTCTGGGAGACAGAGGTGGGCGGATCTCCAGGAAGCTGCTGCTTGGCTGCTCCTTCGCAAGCTCAGGAGCCCTTCTCAGATTGGTGAACTGATCCGTGCCCTCCCCTGGGGCCTTTCCCCAGGCTGTATTGGAGTGACTGTCCCTCAGGGGTGGAGGAGTTGAAGGAAAATGCATACCCAGAAGGCTCATGCAACAACTTTAAAGTTTTTCCTTATAATTGT
This sequence comes from Psammomys obesus, assembly GCF_907164565.1. Lineage (NCBI taxonomy): Eukaryota > Metazoa > Chordata > Mammalia > Rodentia > Muridae > Psammomys > Psammomys obesus. Next base: position 8,109,898 of record NW_026591918.1, on the reverse strand, counting down.
TTCAAAATTGTTCAAACTCCTTAGAAAAACATCATTGCACATAATGGGTCTATTCACACTAACCTTGCATTACCCCCTTCCAAATTGTTCTCCCCAGACTGGTTGTAAGAAAGCTGCCAGCAGCTGTCTCTACTTTTTTTTGGCTCAAGTGGCCAGGGAACCCGAGATCTGTATGGTGTGGAAGGCTCTTGCGGCTCTGGGAGCTGATTCCAGAAGTGTGGACAGTGCAGGCGCCATGTGTGGATCTCAGAAGTTTGGAAGCCTGTTAAGGACTCATGTCTACATGAACTAAATTGCATTGTTGGAAACATGGAGACCTCAGATGCATGGCTTTCTCCGGGTCTTGCTTTTTGCCTATGGTGTGGGGTGCATGAACGTGTGCATTCACATGCGTGTAGGCTTAAGACTGAAGTCTTCCTCAATGCTTTTCGTATTACTCACGGAGGCAAAGTCTCTCCATTACATACAGAGCCCTCCATACAGCCCATCTTTGCCTTCCAAATACTCACAGGAGGGGCAGCCAGCCCCACCTGGCATCCCTGTGGGCTCTGGTCCTCACACTTGGGCAGACCCTATGACCTCCCTAGTCCCTGTGACTTCTTGCTGCTGCGCCCCTGCCTTCATCTGCAGTGTCCTTCCCTTGACCTACAAGACTGCCCCGCCCCTTGCTGGCTCTAGACCAGTGGATCCTGACAGCTCTAGACCAGTCACACGTTCCTTATTCATACAAGACTCCAGCAGCACAGAATCCATGGACCAAGATCACAGTGAGAATGCAATCTTAGAAAGGGTCCAGAAGTCCCTGACCTCGTCTTGTTTGCTTTAGAGAAAGCTCCAGCTCTTATTCAGAATACCCTGATTTTAATTTTTCACAAAATTCTAATAAAACCAGTGGCTGAAACTCCCACCTGGGTGTTTATGTGTTATCCTGTGCCTGCATGTGAGGGTAGAGACTGACATCAAATGTTTGTCGTAATTGCTGTCTACCTCATCTACTTCAAAACAACACACACACACACACACACACACACACACACACACACACACACATTTGGTTTTTCAAGATAAGGTTTCTCTGTAGCCTTGGCTGTCCCGGACTCACTTTGTAGACCAAGCTGGCCTCAAACTCAGATCTGCCTGCCTCTGCCTCCCTGAGTGCTGGGATCAAAGGCGTGTACCACCATGCCTGGCTTAAAAAACAAAACAACAAAAACCCCATGAATTTGTGTATGTGGGTACAACACGAGTGGAGGTCAAAGGACTATTGGAGGTCCTGGTTTTTGGTGTGTGCTGTCATGCCTGTAGAGTGGCTCCAGTGCTAGGCCTATTTAGCTTGCACAAAGCCCTGGGTTGACCTGAACTTAAAAAGGAAATGTTGCAGGATTCTAATTGTTAAAGGAAGCCAACTTAGATCTTAGACTGCATTTATCTGCCATGCTAAGCCTCTTCCTGCATACACACCTTTGCCCGTGTGCTGTGGTATGCCTGTGGCCATGGGTGGAAGCCAGAGGTTGATATCAATGTCTTCCTAAATTACTTTTCCATCTTATTTTTTTGAAACGGGGTCTCGCAATGAACCTGGAGCTGTTTATCCTAAATTGGCTAGCCCGTGACCTCCCAGCACTGGGGTACAGAGGCATGCCCTCACACCTGGAGACAACAGCAACAAACCCCACAGAAAACATGTGTGGAGGGTCTGCACTCACGTCAAGCTCGTGCAGCAAGTTCTTAAGCAGAGAGCCCAGTCCCCAACTTGCGTGCCTGTCTTTAGATGAAACAGGTGTGTGGGCTGTTTTTCTTGTGCCTGGATCTGTTCCCTGCCCTTATTTCCCTGAGCAGTACAGGGCTCTCTCCAGGCACAACTCATTTGAAAGTTCCCATTTATACAAATTAAATAAAAACACAATTAGAATTTTGGTAGGTGCTAAAACTTGGTTTTGAAATTTTATTAAAAAAATATATTTGCAAACATATAAAATTTAGGATGAAAAATGCTCATTTTAAAACATGTAATAACTTAATATTTGCAAACATACACAGATGGTATAAAATCCACACCACTAAAAAGGTTAATGAGGTGGCATTGCGCTCATGGAACAAAAGCTTCACGGTGGCGCAGGGCTTCTCGTCTCCACGGAAGAGCCGAGCACCGGGTACAATGAAGTCATGAGAGCCACATGGCCAAAGCAGGAAGAGAAAGACCACTCACAGCACGCACACCAACAACACGTTTCTTAAGGACTCACGGAGAAAAAGGAAACACAACTTTGCATTTTTCCCACTTCAAAGTGATCGATATTGCATTGCAGCGTTTTAAAGAATGTCAAATCTGAATCTGAGTGAAACATTGCACGTCTCTCCTGCTGAAACTTGAAGAAAAAACAAAAACGAAACAAAACAACCCCAAACCAAAACCCTGGAGGATCCTGGAGGCCCCGGAGCTCACGGAGATGCTCTGGTGAGCGGGCTTTACAGTCTGCTCCACGGTGCTCTGCCGAGACCCCAGCATTGCGCGTTCTTGAAAACTGGGCACTGCTGGTTCCAGAATATATCCACTCTGAACACAAGGGAAGAAAGCCAAAGGCGCAAGGACAAAGACACGGTCCATGGTAGGTGTGCCGCAAGGACAGTGCACTTGGGCCATGAGCCCTCAGTTCCCGGCCCTTCTCTTCCCTCTGAGTTACAGGGGGACGCTGGCTCTGCTATGAGCAACTAGGCACCTTCAGTCTCATGTTGCATTATTACTATTACAATGGCAGTTACGGCCTCTACTACCAAAATGAGATGATTTCAGCCGACATTCTTTGGGGGGGGAAGAGAGCAATAAAGCTGCATGGTTTAAAAAGAGTACTTACTAGTGAATTCAATGGCATTTATAATTCCCATAAGATTCAGGCCACACACAGAACCAATGCTCACACATGCAAAATCTGGTCATTGGTATCTAAGTCAAGCCTGGACCAAGGCCTTAATGTGGGTTTGGAATGAAAGGCCACTGTCCAAGATAGCTGTGGAGAGACCGTATGGAGATCACAGGGAATACCAGGAGTACTGATGGTCACTTGACATTCAGGACTGAAGCAGGGCCCGGGAGACGTATACAACCGGGAAGAAGGCAGCCTGAGAGGGACTGGGCGGGTCAGCCTGGGGTGTGCACCCATTCAAAGACATAACATTAACTACAACAAAAAACAGCAGTGTCTCTCACTGGTGACACCCCAAACATGCAGCACTTCCCAGGCCCTTTGGCCCCGGGGTGACAGGGTTGGGTGTGTACACAGATGGACAGACAGAGTGGCCTAAAAATGTGGTCTTCTGGGCTCTGCCAACCAAGGAAGAAGCTTCTCCAATGTCCTTTTCAGTTCAACTAAGGTTCCTGCAAAGACACTGTAAACATGCAAGCTACGCTAGCTGGCAGAGGTTCTGGATAGTGTGCCCAGATGAGGAGTAAGGCAACAGAGCTCACTTGTAGGCCAGGCTCACCCAACTGCAACTATTCAGCTTGGCCCGGCTCTCTGGGGACTCACTCTGTCCTGGCTCCCTAGCAGTCATGATCTGGAACTTCTGACTTCTGAGTTTCAAGGAAATGCTTGGAGTATATAAATTTGGGAGTTGAAACAGGTTTACCCTTTTCAAGTCTCCATCACTTCGGCACTTAGAAGTTCCTATCTACACCAAGGAAGCCTTCCTTCTGTTTTTCATGGTCACTCCTGGGATTCAAGGGTGAAAAAGTAACAGATCTGATTGCAGATGCTTGTTAGGGTACCCATTCTTCACCATCTCTTAATATTACACACACTCAAAAGCATGAGTGAAATTCAAACACCCACTGGAAGAAGAATGCTTTGAATTATCTGTTTACTGATGTCTACCGAGACCACACCAGGGAGTGATCAAACCTACAGGTGTATTCACTTTATGAGAACAGCCCTGGGGCTCCTTGACCACCACCTCTTGCTGTCAGCAACAGCCATCATCTCACTACAACTTTATCTTTCTTAGATGACGCATGGACAATTAATTTTTGGTTGCTAAACTTACACACTATCATGAAACTATCCCTAATCGAGTATGAAAAAGTCTGAGCTTCCCTGAATTCTGCACACTTCACACATAACTGGGTAGACAACCAGAGAAGACAGTCAATGGAGAAGCAGAAATATTGTCCAGGAAGCATGTTGAGATCAGCTCGCGCCAATCCAAGTATTCTTTAGGCTAAAAAACTAAGACCAAAGTAAAATAAGTAATTAATAAGTAATTTTCTAAAATTTCAGCTAGAAAGAAATCGATGAGCCTTTGATTGGGTTCCTGTTAAAGCTTAAGCAACTGTTCAGTGAACTGTTGCATTGGCCAGCATTATTCACAGCGAATCCTTCCGCGAGCTGGTTGAGCCAACTGGGTTTTTACCCACCGTTAAATAGTGCTCAGAAAGGAAGCAGTGCATCTTAGTTGGTTAAATACTACAAAATGACCTGTATCATAGAAACGAAGACACTTTTCAGTCAAAGAATATCTCAAAATTACTATTGCTGAAATAATCAAGTTCTACATTAAAATATTACTAAACACCATTACATGCCATAAAAGAATAAATAGAAGCCATGGCAGATCAATAGCAGCATCACAAAGCATCGACACAGTTCCACACCGCAGCTGGATGAGCTCGCAGCCTAGGAGTATACTGTGAGGTTCTGCGGCTCCCACCTGCTTGACTCCATACTCTACAAGGAAGGGCAGTGTGAGTACAGCTCCCTTTTCTGCATAGCTTTAAAACTGCTCTCAGCACATCTGAGGAATGGAACCAGAATGGCTTTGTCAGATTGGTCCACTGGTCCTTTTGCCAAAGTGTTAAGGAAAACAATCAACAAGAACTTGAACTGTGTTTAGACAGAAAAGGAAATAAGGCTGTGCTTCACACACAAACTTGACACTTAGGCCACTGAGGTTCACCAAAGTGGAGCCTTCTGGTCGGATCTGGATCTGTGTGGCCCCAGCCTCTGCTTCAAAGGGGTGAAGCCTCCTCCCCCGGAGCCCAGTCAGGCCCTATCCAAACAGCCGTGCTTCACTGGAGTTTGCACATGGCAGGACCAGGGACACTTACTGAAACACAAAGAAATCCCAGAAGTTTTAAGGCCCAAGCGGGGTGCTCATAGAAAATATACTTCACTTGAACAAATACCTTCCAAAGAATCAACTTAAAATTCTGATCCTTAAAACTTGAAGCTACTCTGTGGAGCGGACATTCAGTTCAGAGCTTCTAGGGGCAGAAGAGGAGGGAGGGCGTGGGCTCCACTGAGCTCTGCTGCAAGGCTGGTGGCTCCTCCCCAGGCCTGGAAAGCAAGCTGACAATCAGGCTCCTCATTCCACACACTTGCCAACAGCTGATGAAAACACCCACATAACTCAACACAATGGTCGTTTTTGTTGTTTTTGTCAAACAAAGTCTGCTGGTGATGCTTCACAGTGAAACCTCCATCATCACTGACAATGTCTCTAGAAAACATCCTTAAGGAACAAGGCTCTCTCAGGCTCAAACCCAGGCTTCTCAAAGCTCCATGTGCTACCAGATGGTCCATGATGAAGCCCGCTTGTTTCTGAGGTGGACACTCTCTCTACCTTCACGTGGACTTCACTCCAGTCATAGGTTGTGGTTGTCTTTGTTCTTGGTCAGAACCTGCAAGTAAACTTCGTGAAGCGTACTGAGGAAGCTGGAGTCGTTCTGGAAGACATGGAAAGGTGGGAACGCACAGTCAGTCACATCCTCAACTTACTGCCTTGGTAACAGCACAGAAGTGATTGGTGTAAAAAGTTCCCCAAATAACCTCCCCATAAAGACTGTCACAGTGACAGGCAGCGTTTACAGCCACAATCCACCAGGAGGCTATACCTGCAAGAGAAAAGTTGCTCCCAGGCAGGTTTCTGAATCTGCACCAATAATTAGGCCCTTTAAAAAATTAGGATACAAAGTTGAAGACTAAGCTGATAGCCTACATACCTTTATTAGATGTATCAGTGTGTCCTGGAGCTGAGACTTGCTGAGAATAATGGAAGGCTTTTTCTGATTCTCCGGTGTTCCAACAGTGAGGGGAGAGGGGGAGCTTGCTTTCCTCTCTAGGTCTGTGGACCTGGGACCTGTTTGCTGGAACACACTGGGGGACAGCAGGACTGAAGAAACTGCTGTGGTTGTTGCAGTAACCAATGGAGGGCCTGCAATCTGTGAGGAAGCACAGCATAATAGTCACTTTGTACTGCAGTACAGAGCATGCACCAGGTCCGCAGAAAGGACGTCTAACCAGAGCCATGAGGATGATGACAGTAGGGTAAACACTAATTCTTTTATTCTCTCTTCTCTTTCTCTCTCTCTCTCTTTTTTTTTTCAACAGGGTCTCACTATGTAGCCCTTGCTGGCCTGAAACTCACTATGTAGTCTAGACTGGTCCAGAATTCTATCTCCTAAGTGCAGGATTAAAGGGGTGCAGCACCATGCATGGTCTCTTTCGTTTTACAAAATTTGCATATCTGTGAGGTCTATGGAGCAGGTAAAGAAGCCAGGGGACAACCTTGGTGTTGATCTTAACCTTCCACCCTGTTGGAATCTGAGGTTTGGCATTTGAGCCACCTAGCTTGCCCTGTCCCTTATGTATATGTATGGGTGCTTTGCCTGTGTATCATGTGTGTAGCACCCATGGAGGCCAGAAGAGGGCATTGGATCCTCTGGAACTGGAGTGACAGCTCCTTTGTGGGTCTTGGGAACTAAATCTGGATCCTCAAGCAAGAGCTTCAGTGGTGCTCAGTAGCTGCTGAGCTAACTCTCCAGCTTTTTTTTTTTTTTTAAATATGTATTTATTTATTTATTATTTATCCTTATACAATGTTCTGTCTGCATGTGCACCTGCACGGCAGAAGAGGGCACCAGATCTCATATTGTAGATGGTTGTGAGCCACCATGTGGCTGCTGGGAATTGAATTCAGGACCTCTGGAAGAGCAGCCAGTGCCTTTAACCTCTGAGCCATCTCTCCAGCCCCAACTCTCCAGCTTTTTTAGCTTGCTTTTTTGGTATAAAACTGGGCTGATTACCACAACAGAACAAGCTAACCTAAAGCTGACAGAAGGTTAACTTCTGAAAATCCAGGAGAGGGGTACAGGCTCATTTTTTTGTTTGTTTGTTTTCCAAGCCAGGGTTTCTCTATGTAGCCTTGGCTGTCCCAGACTCCCTTTGCAGACCAGGCTGGCCTCAAACTCATGGAGGTCTGGCTGCCTCTGCTTCCCCGAGTTCTGGGATTACAGGTCAGAGGCCCAGCGCCTAGCAGGGGTGCAGGCTCATAAGCAGGTGAGCAAGTGCCATGGGAGAACTGTGTCCACCAAGGTTGGTGTGTGAAGGGAAATGGTGGATATGTGTAAATATGAGTGTGTAAGAAAGGAGTGAAGTTCACAGGCTGAGGAGGCTTTGTCATCAGAAGTGAGGGACTGTGGCAGGACAGTGTTGTCTCCTGGGACCCTTTGCTTTCCCAGGTCAAGAAATATCTCTTACAGAGACCAGGTTGATATATGCCCAGCACCCACCCAGTCATAAATGATACATGACGGTCCACCTGCCCTCTACACAGTCAAGAAGACATTGTTAACAAGGTCTGTAAGCCACAGCACGGAGGGGACCTGGGACAGGTCTGCACTTGAGTGCTAGAGTTTTTCACTAAGGTAAGAGCCCATGCCATACCAGCAGAACCTGAAACTATTCAATGTGCTCTTCAGAAAAAGATGATGTCCCAGGGCTGGGAAAATGGCTAAGTGGGGTATGTGCTTGCTATGTCTGCCTTAGGTTAGTGTGAGACCTAAGTTTGGATCCCCAGGAACATGTAAAAAACATCTGGATGGGTGTGGTGGCTCACATACATACAATCCCAGGGCATAGGAGGTGGAGACAGAAAGTTGGGTAGGCTCAACCCGAGACCTGACTCAATTTATAATGTGGAGAACAACTAAGGAAGACACCTAATGTCTGCTCTGGCCCTTCCCATGGGTACACACGTGTACACACACACTTGGGGCGGGAAGGTGGGGGTGGGGACATCCTTACCGGGATGGCACTGGGTAACACCTTAGGCTGGGCAAATACTTCAGGATCCTGGCTTTGCTGCATAGACTGAAATGTTTAATGGGGAGAAAAGATATAGCAAGCTTCCGTTAGTTACTGGTGGCAGATCTATGTTATCCACAAGTCATGGTTTAGAGGCTGAGAGGGACTTGTTGGCAATACAACCAACAACTCATTTCCACAATGAGAGCTTTGGACAACAGCTCCTGTGGAGTCTCCACATTGTCCTGTCCCCCAAAGGTGTGTGGGAAGAACCTTTCAGGTGACTCTAAGTGTGACAGGAACCAAAGTCAGGGATTGTGCAGAAGGGGCAAATTCTACTAAGTGAGACACATCATCAGCCCTGGAATCTGTGCCTGTCTAGAGGCTGAGGTTGGCCTTAAACTTGCAAGCTTCCTGCCTCAGCCTCTCAAGCAGCTGGGATTGCACATCTGTCCTTTTGAGACTGGGTTCCACTGTGTGGTCCTGGCTGGCCTGGACCTCACAGATATTTGCCAAGTGCTGGGATTAACATTTGTGGCACCAAGTCAGTGGGGCTAGAGGTCTGTGCGATCATGCCTGGCATGGACCATAGCCCCGGCCTATGTTTGTTGCTGAGTGTGTAGAGAACAAACGACTAAAACACTTTTTTCCTGCAGTGCTGAAAGGTGAACTTAGGACCTCACACATGACAGGCAAGTGGCTCTACTCTTAACTACACCCCCAGCTCCAATTTCTTCAAAGGTTCTTCCAATCTGGTTAGTGGCACTTTAAACACTCAGCTTTGTCCTTACTCGGTAGAGAAAGAGAAAGAACTTCCTCTTGTTGTCTTGAGACAAAGGTAGTTCAGGCTGGTCTCTATCCTGAGGCTCTTCTGCCTCACTTTCTTAGCTATAGTATTATAGGTGTGCCCTGTCACAGCCTTTGGGAAGAATTAATACTGCACAGCAAACACAAGGAAACTCGATACAGACCACGGTCTTTCGTTTTGAGACAGGACACCCCTGGCTGGCCTAGAGCTTGCTATGTAGACCAGGCTGGCCCTGAAATCACAGACGGCCTACTGAGACTACTGGCATGTGCCACTGTATCAGGAGAGAGTAAGCCCTTAAAGTTAGCATTGCACAGACCTAAGTGGTCTCTGCCGGGCAGCAGCGAAGAGCGCCGTGCTGTCTTCTAGGGAGGAGCGTGGGGAAGCAGGTGCAGACCCCTGCCCCAGCTTCCAAATAAACTGGTGGGAAAGACCCATTCCCTCTGCAACCAGAAACCCAAAGCAACTTTCTTCCAAATGTTTCTTTTTGTATTTTACCACAGCAAGAGAAAAGTAGCAGGAGCATTTCAGGCCCGTGACACCAACACACAGGGCAGAACCTGCTCACTGGCAGAACTGTCCCTCCTTTTAGGCTGTCAGACCCAAATGCTGAAAGGCAGTTAGCAGTCACAAGCAGCTCGACTCCAGCTGTGGCCAGGCATTACTCCTGTCAACTCAGCTCATTTTCTCATCTGTAAATCTGCTATTTAGGAATTACTTTGATGGACAAAATTTTCCTTTCCCCTCTATACCAATCTACCACAAAGCCTCACCAACTACAGATCTGAAAAAATCTACTTGTCCACACTGCCCAATGCAGGCCCCTATTGCTCAGGCCGAGTGATGGAAGCTTGCTCTGTAATGGATGGCCTGACTCCTGTTTCTGCCAGTTTCAACAAGTCACTCATTCTTCAGAACCTTTCTTTTCTTTTCTTTTCCCCCCTCAGAGCTGAAGACCGAACCCAGGACCTTGTGCTTGCGAGGCAGGTGGTCTACTACTGAGCTAAATCCCCAACCCTCATTCAGAACTTCTCAATGCTTCCCAAAGTCTAAGAACATAACTCAAACTCCCTTATTCATCTTCCAATGCTAACTCCTCTAAGTTTGCTTCCATAGCAAAACTCCTTCCCCACCCCACAAATTCAGTTACAGACCAGACAGACAGCAAATTTAACAGATCATGGAGACAGACAGATACATACATGCACTACTCCTTTGGCAGGGCACGGCTGGTACACAAATAAGACATACACACAAAACTGTCTCGTATCACTTTTATGTTTCATTCTTCCACACCCCCCTGCTCCTGTCATTACCTGGAGGGTTGGAGCAAGCACCATGTTGCTCAGGGAGGCTGAGACTGCTGCTCTTACTGCTGTTGTCTTAGAGGGAGGCTCTATGAAGCTCTCAGGAGTGGCCAGTTGGCCAGCTGCCGAAGAGAAGTTGGGTGCCACTGCACCTTTTCCAAGCGGCTGTGCCTGTATTTGGTCATGCTGTGTGGTCAACCTGAGTTTCTGGAGCAGATCAATGCTTGGGAGGGCTGTGCCAGCTGGGTTCCCCAGGCTCACTGGGGCTCTGAAGGGGCTCTGGCTAGCAATCAGACTGCTGTGGCTTAGCTCAGGGACTGGCTGGTTCAGGAGTGGAGATTTCTGTCTAGGTGTGGTCTTTACTGCTTGCATCATGGTGCTATTTCGAGGTGAGTGGGGGACTTGTGTGGGAGGAGCTTCGGCGGGCAGGGTGGGACTGAGGACGGGGGTCAGGGGGACTGTGTAGCTCGGGGCAGGCTTTTCACCCGACTGTGCAATGGAGGCAGGAGTAATTAGCACCGGGGTGGGCACTTCAGACTGGACTGCATGGTGAGCGGTGGAGTGGACACCCAGGCTTCCAGACTGAGGAGCTCCCCCTGACTGCTCAAAGGGAAATGGGCGGAACGAGCTGGGCTCTTTTTGCAATGCATCTCCCGACAGCTTCTCTACATCTTCTGACTCCACAGCCATAACTGTTGGCTGTTCCTTTGGCAAAGAGGTTCCAAACAACTCTTCTACTGTCAGGTGCTTGTGACCAGATGGAGCAGACTGAAAAACAAAATCAAATGACACCATCAAAGAAGTCTCCGGAAACCACCGCAACCAAAATTGTTTTCCATTACACAGCAATATGCAGAAGCAAGGACAGAGGATGAAAACAAAGCTTGGAGCTACCGAAGATGCAGCAGGGGCTCAGACCAGCTTCTATCAAAGTCCCTCTAGTTCTTTCTAGGAAGGAAATCTGCTCAGTAACAAAATTCTGTATTGCTTCCCAAGTGACAGTTTTAGCGTTTCCTTTGTTTTTCTTGGTGAACGTGGCTAAGGTTAAGGGGCTACAGCACAACACAGCTACCCATGGCTAAGTGCCCATGTTAGTAACATATTGGGAAATGATGCCAGTGAGAGGCACCAATTCTAAGTAACTCACTTTTACTGTTTTTGATAAAAAGTTAGCATTGTACTGCGGGAACCTAAAAAAAAAAAGCAATTTTAACCACTCATTACCAGGCCTTTTCACACCCTCAAATTACAGAATCCTGAAGGAAACAGGAAGACAGTTACACTAAAGACTGGAGTTGAGAAAGCAGCTCAGTGGTAGAACTCTTATCTAGCACAGTCAACTGCATAAAGAAAGTTTTTATTCCTCGTTTCACTGTGGCCTTATATTTAAAGTGTGATTCTGATATTCTGAATCTAGAGTTGTTGTTTTTTTTTTACTTTGAGATAGGGTCTCTCTCTCTCTACACTGTTCTGGCTGTTCTGAAACTATATAGACCACGCTGGCCCCCAAACCCAGAGAGATCCTCCTATATAATGAGGTTACGTCAAAATCTCTTTATAATAAATTCACATGGTTCTATTTCTTCATATTTTTAATTCTGCAGAGCCCAGTACCTAAAAAACAAACAAACAAAAACCCCACAACAACAATAACAAAAAACCCACTAAGGTTCATTTCTTAATTATTAACTGGAAAATTTATGTAACTGTAAACATTAAAAAATTACACAATAACCTGGGCACGGTGGTACATTCATGTAACCTCAGCATTTGCAGAGGCAGGCGGATCGCTGTGAGTTCTAAGCCATCCTGGTCTACAAAGCAAGTCCAGGACAGCCAAGGCTACACAGAGAAGCCATGTCTTGAAAAACCAAAAAGAAAACAAACAAACAACCCCCCATCCAAAATAATAGCAAAAATAATCGTGATAATTGTTTCACAGTTCTACTACCAAGTTACAAGTTACATATATCTCAGACTTTGGGTCCTGGGCTTTCAGCAATCCTGCTTCCAGCTCCCTGATCACTGAATGCCCAATTAAAAAAAAAAATTCTTTACAATAAAACAAAATGGATCAAGATTCTGTGTCAAAAAAGGGAGTAGACCTTAAATGTTGTAGCTTATCTTTATAATCCCAGGATGGGGAGGCTGAGGCAGGAGGACCAGTCTGAATTTAAGGTAAGCCCAGGCAACAAAGTATGTTCTAAACTAGACAACCAACCAACTTCCCTTTCTCTCTCAACCCTAAAACCCACTCACCTAGCTAGGAGCAGAGCACCAGTGTAACATTAGGACTTAGATGGTGGTAGAGAATCTGAAGTTCAAAGTCAGCCTCAGCTGCCTACTGAGTTCCTGGCTGGACGAGACTGTCCCCTAGAAGCCAATCCAATCCAGCCCAACTTAAACAAAACCTACATTAAGGCAAGTTAGTGTGGATCGTAACGGTCACACAGTTACACATACACGCCAACCTTTGGATGTACCTGTTGCAAAAGACAAAGTCTTAGCCCAAGTATAACCTAGTACTGGGGGAAGAGTACCAAGAGAATAAAGTGAATTATGAAAGTGAAATGTATTTTTGTGACTCAGCACTAGATGGCAGTGTTACTAAATAAGTGTTAGAGCGTTTCTGTGTAAGGGACTTTTAATCCCTCTGTGTAGGGATTTGTAATTGTTTTAGACAATCACACAGCTTTGGTAACAGCCAAATCTCAATGCTTTATAATGCCTTGGTTTTAGCTGAGAAAAAGATGCAATTTATTTTATTTTGTGTTTTGAGGCGTCTTGCTATGCAGCCTACACAGCCTTCAAACTTGTGAATTTTCTACTCAGCTTTGCACACTTATGATCCCAGTGCTGAGCAGGTGGAAACAGGGGAATACTGGGGACTTAGCGGCCAGCCTAGCTAGCTGTGGCAAGCCGTGGGCTAACAAGAAACTGCTTATAAACGAGATGGAATAACGTAAAAGAAAGAGGTAGATGGAGTGTTAGAAATGGCCGCTGAGGTGGGCTGTGCCCTCCCCATGTACATACATGTACCTCCATGCACATGTGCACATGTCCCACACTCCTCTAAAGCAGACAAACAGGTAGAGCTGGGCATGGCGGGGCATGCCTGGAATCCCAGGTCCTGGGTGGCAGAGACAGGATGGTCCTAGGTTACAGAGCAAGTCTGAGGCCAGCCTGGGCTATATGAGACACTGCCTCAAAACAAGTGAAAGACAAAGCTGGAGAGGAAAGGTAGACTTATTGGTATACATTATACACATAATTGTAACATAACAATCTTGTTAATGTGTATAACACAAGCTAATAAAGACAAACGCAGGAGCATGCACAGCTCCTTAATTCATAATAGCCAAAAATCTGCTTATAACCCAAACGTCCTTTAATAGGGAAATGTTGCAAAATGGTTAGACTAAGTTATATAGGTTGAGAGTTCCTAATCTAAAAACCCACAATCTAAAATGCTCCAAACCAAAAATCTTTTAAATCCCAATGTGAAGCCACAGATGGAAAATGTACTTCATGTGAGAAGTCCCTAGTTAAACTGAAAACTATTTTGTAATTTTTACCATCAGACCACATCTATATGAAACACACATGAATTTCTGGTTTAGATTTAGGTCCTACTCCAAGATTTCTCACTATACACACACCCACACAATATTGCAAATATTCTAAAGCCTGAGGAAGCCCTCAAAAAAATACTTTTTTCAAGACAGCCCTGACTTAGACCAGGCTGGCCTTGAATTTACAGAAATCTGCCTTCGTCTGTCTTCTAAGTGTGGGGATTGAAGCTGTGCATCACCACAGCCTTGCGGACACCCTCAAATTTAAGACGCTTCCCGTCTCCAGTATTTCAGGTATGGGGCACTCAACGGGAACTGCTCTACCACCCACAAACTGGGATGTTGATCTGTGGTAGAGCACTTGTCCAGCATGCATGGGTTCAAAACCTCTCAGCGTGAGGGAAGGAAGCAAGCTTGACACACACAGCAATTATGCTAAATGAAAGACTCAGAAGACCACACGCTTTCATTCCATTTGCTTAACATTCACATTCTTGATTTGCAAAGAGAGATCAGTGGTTGGCAGGGGTCAAATGGTAAGGGGTAGAGCTGGGCATGGTGGCACATGTCTTTAAGAACTTAGGAGGCAGATTTCTGTGAATTTGGGGCCACTTGGCATACACATCGAGTTTCAGGACAGCCAGGATTATATAGAGAGACCTTGTTTCAAAAAGCCAAAATACAAACAAGAAAAAAAAAAAAAAAAAAAAAAGGAAAAGACGGTAGGAAAAAGGGCATGACTGGGAAGTTGGTGTGGTTAGAAAAGGGAGACACAAAGGATCCTCGTGTGGACTGAGACAGCATCTATTTGAGCATGTAAAGCTACTAATCGAGGACACACATACACATACAAATGAGTACAAGTGAAACTGAGAAACTATAAGCATGATGGCATGTGGCTTGTGTCAACATCCTTGATATAATAGCATAACACACTTTACAAGATGTTATCAATACAAAATAGGGGATGAGGACATAGAATCTTTCCGTATCATGTGTATACGTATATTACCATTATTATTGGGTTAGAATCTGCTTTTGTTAGCCAAGGTGGCCTGGAGAAAGTTATGTAATATAGCAGGTTGGTTTCAAACTCATGACTCTCCTGTCTCAGTCTCTGAAGTGATGGGATTGCAGGTGTGCACTACCACATCTGGCTCTTTCTATACCACTTATCACTCTATATAAATAAATAATAGGGCTAGAGAAATAGCTCAGTGGTTAAGAGCACTGTCTGCTCTTCCAGAGGTCCCGAGTTTAATTCCAGCAACCACATGGTGGCTCACAACCATCTACATCCTCTACTGCCTTCTTAGAGCCCTAATATGCATTAAATAAATAAATAAAATCTTAAAAAGAAAAGAATTCTTTTAAAAAAATATATATAATAGAAAAAGTTTAATGTCTTAATATCTGTTGTTTTATCAGAACACCAATTATAAAGAGAATGAATCAATTTAATAAATATTTACATTGAACAGGGAGAGAAAACTGCTGGTCCTGGGTGGGTGTGGTAGTGTACCCCTTTCATCCCAGCATTTAAAAAGTAGGGACCAGCCTGATCTATAGAACAAGGGCTACACAGTAAGACCCTGACAAATAAGCAAACAAACTACAGGTCCCATTAGCATGAGACAGTGAATAAACAAACAAACCAAACTCTAGTAACTAATTAAAGTCAGTGAGAAAATAAAGCAAGCAGGAGGCAAGAAGGCAGAGAGGTTAGAGAAGGCCCTAATAAAGAGAGGACCTGAGAGACCAGAAGAAGGAAGCAGACACAGTCCTGGGAGAAAAGTACTGCAGACCAAGGCGAAGCTCCAGGCCAAAGTCCTGCAATGACGGGAGTGCAGTGAGCAAGGCAGACAGCAGGAGCTGCTGGGGCAGGGAGAGGGAGGGGCCAGGGTCAGGGTACAGTCCTGTGGGCCAGAGGGAGTGAGACAGGTCACCACTGGAGGGTTGTAAAAGTGGAGGAATGAAAGTTAGGCTGTGCCAGGATCATTTTGCTGGCCTGGCTGAGCACAGAGAAGGCAGTGTCAAGAGCCAAAGCTAGAGGAGCAGAAAGGAAGCTGCTGCATAGTCCAGATAAGAATGTCACGGGCCTGGGAAATGAGCTGGATACATATGTCATGATGTCACACATGTGATCTGACAGACAAGTGAGGAAGCAAACTTGCACAGTGGTTCAAATCCTTAGGAAATGTCACTGTTTTGTTATTCTGACAAAGCTAGGGCTTTAACTGTACGAACCTTATCTTGTAACCCAGAGGGTGTCTCTTCTAGAGTCTCGGTGCTTCCCAGATTGGAGAGCTGAGTGCTTGGCTGTAACCCAGGGCTGGAGATATTTGAGCCGCCCATCTGATTCTTGGAAAAGAATTAAAAGAAAAAGTCTATCATCTGAAGAAGGATGGCTGTCTAAAATCTGGTTCACATTGAAGTTACACGGTAGCTCCACTTGTTACGGCTTTAATCACTCATTTTAAGGAAAAGATAGCATTATTCTACCGGATTTTACCATAGATTTAAGTTACACAGGATGCCTTCCACTGTGGGGAGACACAGATCTCCCTGTATGCCCGCCTCTACAGCTAGGATGCAAAGCATTGCCACCAATGCAAAAGTGCTCCTTTGTCACGGCCCACTAAGGTCATGACCTCTGACCTATGAAAGAAAACAGTGGTTTGTTCTCGCCCTTAGTTTTTGTATGTTCAAAAATTCTAAGTAGAATGGTAACCATGGCAATGGCTTCTGTCACTTGGTATAAAGCCTTGAAGATTTGTGCAAACTAATTTATAGTATCAATAATTAATTTATTTTTTATTGCTGAGTATATAACATTTGTATTATTTTTTACTAAAAAGTTTTTATTTTATGTGTATGAGTGTTTTGCCTGCACGTATGTATGTGCATTATGTGTGTGCCTGGTATGTGAGGAGGTCAGAATAGAGTACTGAATCTTCTGGAGATGGAGCTACAGATATTGTGAGCTGTGGGTACTAGGAACTGAACTAGAGTCTTCTGTAAGAGCAGTGGGGGTTCTTAACTACTGAGACATCTCTTTTCATTCTTAAAACAAACAAACAAACAAACAAACAAACAAACAAACAAAACCCAACCTTATCTGGAAGCTGGAAAGATGGCTCAGCAGTTAAGAGCACTGACTGGTTTTCCAGAGGACTCAAGTTCAATTCCCAGCACCCACATGGCAGCTCACAGCTGCCTGTAACTCCTCTTCCAGGGGATTGTATACCCTCACATAGACATACATACAAACACCAATGCACACAACATAAAAATACACAAATGAGTAAAACCCCTTCTCTGTCTATATGTAGACAGGGTCTCACAATGAACCTGGGCTCACTGCTTCAGCTTAACAGGCTGGCCAGCAAAACCTTAATCCTTTGTTCCCCCCTCTCCATCCCTTTTTCCAGCCATGCTTTTTACATGGGTGATGGGAATCAAACTCTGGTCCTCAACACTGGTACAGCAAGCTTTTTTTTTTTTAATAAACTGAGCCATCTCCTCAGCCCCTATTTCCAGTTTCTGATTATGAACAGCTTCAATAACTTTGTGTAGAATCAAAAGTTTCATTTCACTAGAGCAGATACCTAGCAAAGATAAATCAGGGTACAATGGTATATTTTTCTTTTAAAAAACTTTTTAATTTTTTTGGAACAATCTTGCCATGTATGATCTTGCCTCAGCCTTCCAAGTCCTAAGACTACAGGAGTGAGAGCCACACCTGACTCAGTCCTGGGATTTATTTATTTATTTATTTTTTTGTACATGTAGATGTTGGTTTTGTGTGCAAATATGTGCATGAGGAGGCCAGAGATTGATGCAGGATGTCTTCAGTCACTCCTTGAGGCATGGTATCTCACTAAACCTGCAGCTCATGGTTCTGCTATACTGGATGGCCATCAAATCCCAGAGATCCTTTAGTTACTGTCTCCACAGCCCTGTCCTCAGCCCCCCAATATGGGTGCTGGGAGTCAAGCTCAGATCCTTATGTTTGCATAGTAAGCATTTACTGACTGAGTCATCTCTCCAGTACTCAGTTAAATAATCTGATGTTTACATTTAGATTTATGGGCCAGTTTGAGCTGAATTTGCATAAGATACTACAGTTTGATTAAGGTTCATTTTGTGTGTATATATATGCATATGGATATCCAATCATTTCAATACCATTTAAATTCAAACCTGCAGGTGAAAAGAGTTTTGTTAATAAAAAGAATCCTAGCTGGGTGTGGTGCACTCCTGTAATTCCAGCACTTGGGGAGGCAGGGGCAGGCAGATCTTTGTGAGTTTGAGGCCAGCCTGGTCTACAAACCAAGTCCAGGACAGCCAAGGCTACACAGAGAAACCCTGTCTTGAGAAAACAAAACAAAACAAAGAATCCTTGCTTGGGTTTGTGGCTCACTGGTGGAGCTTGCCTACTATGCCCAAGATCGTGGGTTCAAACACCAGAACTTCAAAATAAACAACCAATGGGAACAAACACAAGAATCCTTACATGATCACTGGATATATGTGCAATTATGACATTTTGGAAACCTAAGTTACATTTGAAATATCTGTTCCAGCTTTCTGAAGTACTCTATGTCAAGACAACAACAAAAATGAACAACAAAACAAACACATTCAAACTTCATTGCAGAGACAGAACAATTTCAACAAAAAAGTAATTTTCTTGATATTATACTGTTCAGAAACATGCTCAACATAGGAACAGGAACTCCAGATATTACACAAATCGATAAAATGCTGCACTTTTCCTATTCAAATGATAATTCTCGTATTATTTCAGAACATCTTTTTGTTTTGTTTGTTTTAAAAGACAGGGTCCTTTCAAACTGGCCTGAAATGCACTATGTAACTAAAGCTGGGCTGGAATGCCTGGTCTTCCTATCTCCACCTCTCAAGAGTTGGTAATATAGGCATGTGCCACTATGCCTAGCATCAGAACACATTTACCCAGTGTCACCATGTGAATTAGGGTGAAACAGTCTGTGAAGGGCTTCACCACACCTTAATCTAACACACTGCTCTTTGAACAGGGTCATCATCCATCACTATGGACCCTACTATAGGGAAAGAAAGGCACTGAATATTAGAGAAACATACTATTGTTCCTAAGTGTATCTTAAAGCAGGAGGTATAATGCTCAGCAATATTCAAAATTGGGAGTTTCCTTAAGGAAAAAATGCAGATCTATCATTTTCCAGAGAGGCTAGGTGATGTGGATTCAGCAGGTCACCTGGCGATCCCTGGCTGAGACTGTGCTCCAATAACCCTTTCACTTGGGGAACAAGGGATGAGTAGGCTTCAGTTCTACTATGACCCACATGGCTCTTGAGTTATTGGACTTTACCATCTGTAAAGAACTCGTGAGATAGGCTTTGTGGCTCTGGGCGCCTTACTATCTATTCTGAAGTATTTCAGGGAGCTTTGTTACTTATATGGGGCCTTTGTTGAAGGTTTATCTTCTCTGTGTTAATGATGGCAGTTAGCCATAAGACTTAGGAGATGCATACAATCACATATAACTTTGTTGGAGGGTAATTTGTATAATATTTGGTAATTTAAGGAGGCTCAGTCATTATTTCATAAACTGGGTATGGTAGCATATATCTGTAATTACAGCACTTGGAGAAGTATAAATTCAAGGTCATCCTTAGCTACATAATAAGTCTGGAGGCTAGTCTAAGTAATTTGAAGTAGTTAATCTTAGGAAAACAATCAAGAGATGTATGACACCTTAGCTCCAAGACTGCACTGTGAAGGTCTATGAAAAAGAACTAGGAGAAATCTAGGTATTAATTATGTAAAGTTCCAGCTAGGCATGGTGGTGTACACCTTTAATTACGGCACTCAGGAGGCAGAGGCAGGCAGAGTTCTCTAAGTTCGAGGCCAGCCTGGTCTACAAAGTAAATTCCAAGCCATCCACAACTACCATAGTTAAACCCTGTCTTAAAAAAAAAAAAAAAGTTTTATTTTATTTAATAAAATCCCACAGGGACTTCACGTCAGATGAATAGCTATTGCCAATGTAAGTGTAGAACTGTAGAAAAGAACACATCATAAAGAAACAGCTAGTAAAACTAACATACACAAACAGTCCATATACAGACAGATTTTTGGAAGAACACATAATGAGGTATTATCAATGATTATTTTTAGCTGGCAGAATTACTGCAGAATCCCTTCCTTTTGTTTACTAATTGTTGAGCATAAAATTTTCTATAGCATTATGCATTGTTTGCCTAGGAACAAGAATGGTACTACATTTTGAGGAAAAATTAAAAATACTGTTCAAAATTCAGGATTATGTCCAGTGACTAAAAACAATGCAAACTGGACTAGCTGTAAAGGTCTGCGTTTTCAGCTATCAAGCTGATAAAAATAAACTATAGGGATTACAGAGAAAATGCTTACAGAGTGTCAAGCTTCAAACAGTCTCTTATAAATACTATGGCAAAATGCTGGATTTGTGCTGGGTGTGGTAGTGTACACCTGTATTTCAGTAGTCAGGAGGCTGAGCCAGGAGGATCATTTGTTTGAGGCCAGCCTGGATTACAGGGTGAGATGCTACAAAAAAGAAAGAAAGAAAGAAAAAAAAAAAAAAAGATGACTGTCTTATATAAAGTGAATAGGGAAGATTTAGAATTGGAATTAAATCCTACTAACTCAGAGGCCTTGCTTATCCTCCCTTCCCTTGGCTGCCAATCTCACAAGTCTACCAAAAAGAAAGAGGGACCATCTGCCGCCTATGTGCTGCTGGGGAGAGCTCTCCAAACACCACGATGTAGGTCCAGAGTCACTTCTAATACCAGATCCATGCAATAAAATAGGCAAACAAGGCAAAAACAACTTTTACTTAAGGAAGCTCTGCTTATTTGTAATTTTTTTTAAAAAAGAAAACTCTATAAACAAAACGTTAAAGATTTAACAAATCTTAAACATTTCATTTGAATCTAACCTTGGACAACATCTTATACATTTCAAAATGTTCTTTACAATAGAAGATGTTCTCTGTAGGATTTGCTTTTGCAGCAATTGAAAACAGAAACCTTATCAGATTGTTAGACTGTTGACTTGACACTAGAGTTTCCAGTGTCTAGGGGTTGAATGGAGCAGGCTTACACCATAAAAAGCCTTAAAAGAAAAAAGCTTTCTTTTTATGGTTTTTGCTTCTCAGCCAGAGAAGCCAAGCCCACTCCTGGCAGCATCTGTCCCACTGAGCAGGATCTAATTTCTTGTCTCATGGGTGCTTTGATCCAATCACCACACAGGGCAGTTACCATCAGTGCCCATGTAAACAGAAAGGCAAGGAGAAATAGCACCGGGTATTATGAGACAGGATCTATGAAAACTAAATTAGCCTTTAGACCGAACCAAACCACAACAAAATAAATAAAACCCCTCAACTTTTATTTTTATTTGATTTTTAAGAATCATGATTTACTATAGATGGCTCCTTTTCTAACATTTAATTTATTAAAAACACATTTTTTAGATTGATTGATGTATTGATTGATTGATTGGTTTTTCCAGACAGGGTTTCTCTATGTAGCCTTGGCTGTCCTCAATTGGCTTTGTAGGCCAGGCTGGCCTTGAACTCAGAGATCTGCCTGCCTCTGCCTCCCTGAGTGCTGGGATTATAGGCGTGCCCCACCGTGCCTGGCTCAGATTTATTTATTTTATGTGAGCATTTTGCCTGAATGTATGGGTGTGCACCATATGGGAAACTGATGGCCATGGAGGTCAGAAGGTCATCAGACACTCTGGCGCTGGGATTACGGACGGTGGTGTGCTACCATGGGGAGCTGGGAACAGAACCTGGGTCCTCTGCGAGAGCAACAAGGGTTCTTGACTGCTGAGTCATCTCTCCAGCCCCTAAGTTCCTTACCCACCCAAAGACTTGTTTACACGTGTATGAGTATTTGGCTGCATGGATGCTTGACACAGTGTGCATTCCTGGAGCCACGGAGGCTAGAAGAGGGCGCTACAGTCCCTGGAGCTAGAGTGACTAACAGTGTAAATCAGCGTATGGACCCTCTGAAAGTGGTAATTGCTGAGGTCTCTCACCAGCCACCAATATCTAATTTCTACAGATACAGCAACTGTTCCTATTTATCGATGAGACACTGAGGAATTTGGTACAACTTGAAACCTTTCATAGGCCCTAAACTATATTTCTGCACTGTAAGGTGAAAATGCTTTTTTTTTTTTTTGGGAGAGAGGGCTTCTCTGTGTAGCCTTAACTGTCCTGCACTTGATCTGTAGAATAGGCTGGCCTCAAACTCACAAAGATCCGTCTGTTTCTGCCTCCAGAGTGCTGGGATCACAGGTGTGTGCGCTAGCACAGGCTGGCAAGAATGCTTTTTTAAGAGAAAACTTTTACCTTCCAGAATACTTTTCTCAAACTCTGTTCCCTGAATTCTTGAGATATTAAAAGGCAGTATGTGAAAAATGCTGCTATGGCGAACCTGACGCAACTGTGAGACCACCGTGTCTGTATCCCATGATGGCCCAGGTCTGCGGGAGGAGAGAGGAGGAGGGCAGGGAAAGGGAGAAAAGCAGATATGCTAACAATATTTAGCATATTTAAATACTTTTGACCAATCTGAATACCTTTTCAGAGACTATTAATAGCCTACCTATAAACTAGTATTAACTGTTCAAAAAATACTCCTAACCTTTTTTTCCTTTTTTGGCATGGCTGGGGGTTAGGGAGAGGCAGTGTCTCATGTGAGTCTTCCTGCATGTCTCCTACTGCTCTTCTAAGGTGCTGAGGTTACAGGCATGAACCACCTTCCTAGAAGAAATATAATTTCTTTAAATGTTTACTATTTTATTTGTTATGCTTGTGTAGGCGTGTACATGATGTGTGGGTTCATATATGCCATGGTAGGGTGTGCTGAAGTCAGAGAACAACTTTCGGAATCTGTCCAGTCCTTCCACTGTGAGTACCAGAGACTGAACTCAGGTTGTCAGACTTGTGTGGCAAGGTATTTTTACCCACTAAAGCATTTTGCTGGTGTTTATTTTTATTTTTCTGAAACAGGGTCCCACTCTGTAGCCCTCAAAGTCCCAGCAATCCTGCCCTAGTCTCCTATGTTGAGGTTATAAGTAGAAGCCTGTAATCACAGCCAGCTCAGAGTCATGATTTTAGACAGTCCCTTTTTTGCACTTTGTTTCTTGAAGACTTGCAAAGAGAAAATGAAATATAAAGCCCCCTGACTCAACAGTGGAAGGTAAGGTAGCAGCTATAACTCTGTGGAGACAAAGTCCAGGAGAAGCCCGAGTCTTTCTCCAGTGAGTATGGGAAATGCTACGACATTTCTCCAGCAGCCAGGTTTGAAACACTGTCAAAAAGTGTCCATTGCTTGCTAGCATGGTTGTGAATGTCTGCAATCCTAGTGCTCAGGAGGCAGGGAAATCAGGAGTTCAAGGCCATCCTGGCCTATAGGAGACCCTGTCTACAAACAGCAAGCAAGCAAGCGAGCGAGTGAACAGGGTACTCTATTACCACAGCAACAAAGAAAACAACAAATTAACATCTACTGTTTGGCAGAGTGAGCAATTTGTAAATACAAGCTGGAAAAATTAACTCATATACCACTTATCATTTTCATTACCATTTAGGAAAAAATTTATCAGTTAACTTATACAATGCAAAACTGAAGAGATACCCAGGTATGGTAGCACATGCCTTTAATTTCAGCACTCCAAGGCAAAGGTAGGTGGATTTCTGTGAGTTCAAGGGCAGCCTGGTTTACAAAGAAGTTCCAGACCAGTCAGGACCACACAGTGAGTGAGACACAGTCTCAAAAAAACCCCTAAAAATAATCAAGATACAAAGCACCTCCAAAACAACCCCCCAAAAAAAGGAAAGAAAAAGAAAACAAAAACAAAAGGAAAGAGCCATGTCTCCAAACAAACAAGAGATAGAAACACTGAATTTTTGAGTAAAAATTTCATATTTGAGTAAAACTCCAAATGAGAAGGTCAATTATAGAACACAAACGTGCCATCTACTACTGCGGTGAACAAATTACCAGACTATTCTTTACAGCCTACATAAATTCTTAAGGCCATCCAGCACGTGAGCATGATGGCAGGGATAAAGAGGAGTTGTGAAGCTCTCTCTGAAACTCCCACTGAGCGCTAACTTCCACCCTCCAAGACCATTTCTTTTACAGTAATTCTATAATGACTGGGAACAGAAAAAGCATTTTAAGTTTTCTTTCTAACCGAGTACTCTAGGAAAGCAGATGAAATCACAGACTTTGTTCTTTTCTAAAGTAATGACTGCTACTGGTACTGGGTAACGCTCCCAGTCTCTAAGACTCCAGCAGGCCTCCTCCCATCTGTCAGTGTTCCCTGGTCAGCGCCCAGAGACTTACCCTCTCATACTCATCCTTGGCTCTGCTCAGCATCTCCAGGATGTCGATGGGCCTCTGGTCGCTGCAGCCATTGGCCTGGCTGGGACTCTGTTTCTCTCGAGCAGCCTGCTGGGATCGCCGTGTCTCCTCTTCTACCACACTGTAGGAGGAGAAACAGGCTCCAGAAAGGCCACTTTACACAACTGGACCCCAGCACTCTTTTGTCCACTTTCCAAGGACAAAGTAAGAGTGCCACGTGACACTCTCCTTGCAACAGACCAAGAGCCTTAGTTTACTTCATTCCATAAATACATGATTTAACCATGTCACCATTTCATTCCCAACAGCAGCCCCTTACCTTTAGAAAGACACAGAATCCCTTTCTGGAGATGGCTCAAGTAGGTATATTAAGAAATCCATTCCATCACCTCCTTTTCTCATGGACCTTTTAGTAATGTCCATGACACAGAAGTATGTCCAGACATAGAAGACTGAACAGCACACTGTGGACTAGCCCTGAAAATGGATGTTGGTGAATTCTCTATATACAGACAAAAGGTTCTGCGCTAAACGTGACCAAACTCAGGGTGGTTATGGGTATGTACCATATTATAAATAATTGGCACTTTCTTTAATTCTTCACTTCAAATTCTATAAGGCAAAAGTCTTAAGAATGCTATTGTCAGAGTTGGGAGCTTTAACTCTTTTCACAGGCTTACATTTTAAAATAGCATTCTTGCTCCTCAACATAAAGGTTTAAAGCAATTGAGCAATTTCAGTAAAATGTTAGGAACTTAAAAGATGAATGGGGACCACATGGGTATTTTATTTCCTGCATAGACGTTAATAATGCAACTAATGAAAAGGTGCATTCAGATTTCAGTCACTAACTACAGTGACTAGGCCCTTCTGATTTTATGGGTACAAGTCTCACCTGGCAACTAAGTTAACTGAGAACTCACAGGCAATAATGAGAGTAAAACAATTCAGTAGCAAAGGCTTATATTGAAGGACACGAGTAACAGGAGTAACATGAGCACAGTAAAATGCCAGGTCATTCAGTGTCAGTTGAACTGCCTGCCCAAGACTCCTAATTAGTGTGTGTGTGCATGGCAACCATGTTCATTGTTTAATGCTAGGTTAAACAACATCACTTTTTTTTTTTTTTTTTTTTTTAAAAAAAGATAGTTCAGTTGGTAAAATACTTGCTTTGCAAGCATAAGGACCTGAGTTAGAGTTCTAGAGCTTACATGAAAAAGATGGGAGATGGCTCAATCAATTTTTTTTTTTTTCTCCCGAGACAGGGTTTCTCTGTGTGACCTTGGCTGTCCTGGAACTCACAGTGATCTACCAGTCTCTGCCTCCCTGAGTGCAGGGATCAAAGGCGTGCGCCACCATACCCAGCTTCAAGAGAGCTGTTCAACTGATAAGGTGCTTGCTGTGGAACACTAGAAGTCGGGTTTGGATCCCCAGCACCCACGTCACAAGCAAGGTGCAGCAGTGGAGACAAGGGGGAGCAGGCCGGGACCCGCTGGCCAGCTAACCTAGATGACCCGGGGAGCTCTGAGGGCAGGCAACTGCAGGTGTGCACGCATGCATGTGCCCTCACATCCACAGACACAAAGACACACACATCGCGGTCCGTGCTTGCAATCCAGTGCTGGCAGAGACAGGTGCGTTCCAGGCCAGGGAGACTTGTCTCATAATAAGTAAATTAAAACAAGTAAATGAAAGAAAATAAAAAAATTACACCCAAAGAATGATACCCAAAATTGTCCTCTGGCCTCCATACACACAAACATATGTGTCCACATGTACACACAGAAAAGATACCAGAATCATTCTGAGTTTTTATTTTTTATTTTTGAGACAGGGTCTTCCTATGTACACTAAAGTGGGTCTCCAGTGATTTCTGCCTAAGCCTCCTGAGTACTGTGATTACAGGCAGGTACAATCATACCCAGCTGCTCTTCACTGTCTTCCCTGACACTACGCCACCCCATCTCCATGGATCTGGACAGCCTAGGCAGGTGCTCTACCATGGAGCAGCGTCCTCAGCCTTCTGCCGCTTTAACAAAACGAGCAGTTTCTCTCTCTAGAATCTTAGCTTTTAAGGAGGTAACTACTCCCACATCAACAAGACATGTAAAACCACAGGCTCCCTGGTAGACTGAGAGAGGCCTGGGCAGGGATACGAAAATCAGATGAGTTATCAGTAGCTTCCTTAGCACTTAGCTGTAGGCCACAGCAGCCTGATTCCAGCACAAGAAAGCATTCTATCATGCAGGCTTTTCTACCTACCTTCTTACTTGCCACACAGCTTGGCTAAGCTGGTGTTCAACCTTTCCCTGACTTGGACCACACTTGTGACTCTGGCTCAAAGACAGTATAATCCCCACCCGCACAACAGGCCATCTCAGTTAGCTAATTGCTGCTGAAACCAAAAGCTGCTGGGTGGTATGGAGGGAACTCAAACAAAGAAGGGTTGACCTTAAGGTCTCTTCCCATTTAATCTTAAAGGGCAATACTCTTTGGGGTTTGAGTAAGAATGGCGACCTGGGCTGAAGAAATGGCTCAGCTGTTAAGGGCATTATTTGCTCTTTCAGAGGACCTGGGTTCAAATCCCAGCACACACACATGCCAACTCACAACCGCCTGCTAATTCTAAGATCTGACACTGTCACATAGACATACATGCAGGCAAAACACCAATGCACATAAAATAAAGGTTAAAAAAAATAGGAATGGCTTTCATAGGCTCATACATTTGAATGCTGGGTCTCCAGTG